>NW_023590205.1:32500-40186 GCF_901709675.1 Syngnathus acus
CTTTTCTTGTTTTGGCTTGGTATATTTTATTTTATTTGCAGGCACCGATTGGGCGTGGATTTGCGAACTCCGGTATAGGTAAGTATTTTTGTTTATTTCGGGTAAGTATTATGGTAAGTATTTCCTTTTTACTCCGTTTTGGTTCAAATTTTTGACTTGTATATTGTGGTTTCCCAATCAATTTTTTGACTTGTTTATTTTCAATTTTTATCTTGTAGGTTGACATTTTTGTCTTATTGTGAAACGGGGACAGGTTAGGGTTAGGGTTAGGGTTAGGGTTAGGGTTAGGATTAGGGTTAGGGTTAGGGTTAGGGTTAGGGTTGGGGGATAGGTTAGGATTGGGGCTAGGTTAGGATTAGGGCTGGGATAGGACCAGTTAAGGGGACAGCACACAAACGGAACAGGAGCCCAACGGAAACCGGAAACGTGGGGGCGGCAAAGGAGGTGGCACAGGCGAGTTAGGATGATATATGGAGTTCCTCCCCCGAAGGAGAGGAACAAAGGCACGGTCCTACCATCCTGGCCCGCACCCCACAACCAGCTCCAGAGCATCCTGCCCGCTGCGGCCGCGCCAGCCATGCTGGCCAGGACCAATTAGGGCCTAATAAAGATCTTTTTGACCTTAGACACGTGTTTGTGTTTATTGCACTTTCGTTTTGTGATTGCACATTACCTATCCGGTCGCCTTTGTTATATAATTAATAAGTGAGTCTCGATTTGGCATGTAAGATTGACAGCTGCTTGCGTTCAACCCTATATTCGTACCTCGCACAATCATTCGACTCCCCTATTTTGGTGGAGCGAGAGCATCTTGCTCAGTGCGGCATCCATGCGCTCTCCTATCTGGGTAGAGCGTGGGTAAATTAATATTTGCATCCAATTGGTCTCTACTGGCGTCATTTTGCGCTCCATTTTGTTCATCTGTGTGACCATCGACAACGTTTCGGCATCTTTTGTGCCTTCCTCAGGTCTGGCACACAGGATTTGTCCCTAAATTTGGTTTAGTTTAATTGCATGGGGAGCTGTTTCCTCCTCCATGGCCGCATCGAGACTGAGAGCTTCCTGCTCCGAACGGGCCTTTTATAGCGAACTGCGCATATTTTTTTAAAAGTGATTTTCCTTTTCTTGTTTTGGCTTGGTATATTTTATTTTATTTGCAGGCACCGATTGGGCGTGGATTTGCGAACTCCGGTATAGGTAAGTATTTTTTGTTTATTTCGGGTAAGTATTATGGTAAGTATTTCCTTTTTACTCCGTTTTGGTTCAAATTTTTGACTTGTATATTGTGGTTTCCCAATCAATTTTTTGACTTGTTTATTTTCAATTTTTATCTTGTAGGTTGACATTTTTGTCTTATTGTGAAACGGGGACAGGTTAGGGTTAGGGTTAGGGTTAGGGTTAGGATTAGGGTTAGGGTTAGGGTTAGGGTTAGGGTTGGGGGATAGGTTAGGATTGGGGCTAGGTTAGGATTAGGGCTGGGATAGGACCAGTTAAGGGGACAGCACACAAACGGAACAGGAGCCCAACGGAAACCGGAAACGTGGGGGCGGCAAAGGAGGTGGCACAGGCGAGTTAGGATGATATATGGAGTTCCTCCCCCGAAGGAGAGGAACAAAGGCACGGTCCTACCATCCTGGCCCGCACCCCACAACCAGCTCCAGAGCATCCTGCCCGCTGCGGCCGCGCCAGCCATGCTGGCCAGGACCAATTAGGGCCTAATAAAGATCTTTTTGACCTTAGACACGTGTTTGTGTTTATTGCACTTTCGTTATGTGATTGCACATTACCTATCCGGTCGCCTTTGTTATATAATTAATAAGTGAGTCTCGATTTGGCATGTAAGATTGACAGCTGCTTGCGTTCAACCCTATATTCGTACCTCGCACAATCATTCGACTCCCCTATTTTGGTGGAGCGAGAGCATCTTGCTCAGTGCGGCATCCATGCGCTCTCCTATCTGGGTAGAGCGTGGGTAAATTAATATTAGCATCAAATTGGTCTCTACTGGCGTCATTTTGCGCTCCATTTTGTTCATCTGTGTGACCATCGACAACGTTTCGGCATCTTTTGTGCCTTCCTCAGGTCTGGCACACAGGATTTGTCCCTAAATTTGGTTTAGTTTAATTGCATGGGGAGCTGTTTCCTCCTCCATGGCCGCATCGAGACTGAGAGCTTCCTGCTCCGAACGGGCCTTTTATAGCGAACTGCGCATATTTTTTTAAAAAATGATTTTCCTTTTCTTGTTTTGGCTTGGTATAGGGTTAGGGTTAGGGTTAGGGTTAGGGTTAGGGTTGTGGTAGGAGCCCCGCCTCCCATAGGAAGGAGGGGCAAAAGCACGGTCCATCCGTCCAGCACACCTCCCAGCCTCCAGCCCAGGGTTCTGGTGAGCAAAGCGGCGGCGTCGGCCATAGTGGACCGTGGTCCAACCTTGCTCCATGATTAGGATTTTGCCTTTGTTATATACGTAATTTTTTTATATATGTAATAAAGGTATTTTTTATGAACAAAATTGTTTTTATTAAAGCAGTTTTTGATTAAAATATCTTATTTTAGATTTGGAATGGCCAATATATAATGAAAGTGTGCCCTGACAACGTTTCGGCCGCTAGGGCCTTCCTCAGGTCTGGCACACAAACAAAAAATGAAAGATTGCTGAATTTTATTGTATGTATTTATTACTGAGTTGTTTACCCTTTGCTCTCCCTAAATGCACTGAGCGTCTGCCGCCCTGCACGTCTATTTATATTCTCAGTTCGGTTCGAGTTTCTAATTTCAAATATACGTTTTTGTTTTTGACTTTTTTCGTTTTGGAAATAAAACTGGGTTTTGACTCTTTTTCTTTTTGGAAATGAAACAGGATTTTGCCTTAATGAATGTGTTCTATTTACAATTTGTTGTTATGAAGTATAAATTTGAATAATGTGCTGTCATGTTTTTCGTTCTGTTTATACATTTTATTCATATATACATTTTTAATATCATATACATTTTTTAATTATTATTAATACATTATATTGTTTATTATTAAATTTGTTGCTTCTCGTTTTTTCTACTACAGGTAAGTGGCTTATTCAGGTAGGTATTTACATATGTACATAAAAAAATTTTTTGTTGATGTTTTGTCTTTTGTGATTTTTTATCTTTTGCGATCGTTTATCTTTTGTGATGTTTTAGTGGGCGTGGTCCGGGGACCAGAGGCGTGGACTACAGGTGAGTGGATTATGCAGGTAGGTATTTATATACACGTATAATTTGTTGACTTTTTGTCTTTTGAGATTTTTCAGTGGGCGTGGTCCGGGGACCAGAGGCGTGGCACCAATTCGAGGTAAGTAACCAAGGTAGGTATCTAAAGCAAGTGGGTCCGAATTAATTTTATAAGGTAAGTAGGTCCGAATTAATGTGAATAAATTTGTCCTAATTATGTTAATTGAGCCTGCTGTTTGGAATTTCTGTTCCTAGCGGGACGTAATCAGGGAATTGGATTAGGGTTAGGGTTAGGGTTAGGGTTAGGGTTGGGGTTAGGGTTAGGGTTAGGGTTGGGGTTGGGGTTAGGGTTAGGATAGGATGAGGGTGTGGACAGGAACGGGGGAAAGGATCAGACTAGGGGCCCACCCAAAACCCATCACCACAATATTCTCCACCACAAATGAGATTATGAAGGCTTGACTCCCAGAGGGCCATCATCCTGACCGCGGTATCAGCCGTCCATTGGAGCTGGTCCCGTTGGACCCGGAATTGCCCGTGTGGTAGCCGGGGAAACTGTATAACATCCTCATGTTGTTTGACCCAGTCGTTGACCACGTTGAGGTTCTCTTTTTCACAGTCCGGCAGGAGGTCCGAATAGTGGATGTGAGGGATGACGATGTCCGCATAAGGGAACTTGTCATCGAGGGACCTGAGCATCCTCTGGATCGACTTAATGGTCGTCTCCTTAGGCTTGTTGGCCCTGTCATATATGCCAAACGCCAAGACAATGACGGTCATACTCCGGCTGTGAGTCACCCGAGCATTGTCCAGGCAAACATGGCCGTGCCGAAATATGCCCTCGGGTAAACTAATCATTTGTATTTCGTGGCCTATAGGGGCCGGCAATTGGCCTACATTGGAGTCACCCACAATAAGCCACCTGCCAGTGATTTGGTGGGTCCCTTGACCTTGGGCGTTCCGCGCTCTCAGGCGTTCAGGTGGAGGCGACGCAGGAGGGGACAGGACAACCCGGTTGGTTATGAACTTGGCCTTGCACGGGGGCCGGGGAGACTCCAGCGGCTGGATCGGAACAGGTGGTGGTAACACCACCCCATTGCCCACATCTTCCACTGCATCATCCCGCCCCGAAACCAAACTAGGTGTCGGTGAAGTCTGGGCCAGGACCGGCGCCAACAGAGCCACGGGTACCGGAACCAGACTTGGTGCCGGCGACGACCGGGTCTGAATCGGCGTCCACAGAGTCACGGGCTTCGTCAATGGAGTCACGGGTCCCGGATCTGGACCTGGTGTTGGAGGAGAAGTCGGGCTCGGTGAAGCAGGAGATAGATCCACCGTGCTTGCCCTGACCTGCTCCGCAACATAGTCCAAAGTGTCCTGCGAGAGCCGCGGAAAATTCCGTCTGGCCCACCTCGTCGCCACCGCAAAGGCAGCTTCCCATTCTGGGGTAATGAGTATCTGCAGGTCATTCAAATACTGGGCAAGGCAGGTTAAGTAATGTTCGGTCAGAATTTGGCATGTTGTGTGACCCCAATTCTGAGCATTGCCCATGATCAGGTCCAACGCATCCCCGGTAGGGAATGCTGGCCTGACCATGGTCGACAAAACCTCCACCATTCTTCCAATCATTCGCGGTTGCGGGGCTCCTCTCTCGGGGTCTACATTCCGCAGATGATGGGTCACTTCAATGATGCTGTGCAACTTTCGGACTAGGAGGCCAAAATGGGCATCGGTTTGTCGCCACCTATTGGCCGGAGCCTCACCTTGGGTGGAATGCACACCAGGAGGCGGTCCACGACCTTGGCGAACCACCGTAGCATACGAGCGAACCCTGAAGCCGGAGTGGCCGGGGGGCACCGGAGGAGGCACTGGCTGGTTAGGATTGTGGTAGGAGCCCCGCCTCCCATAGGAAGGAGGGGCAAAAGCACGGTCCATCCGTCCAGCACACCTCCCAGCCTCCAGCCCAGGGTTCTGGTGAGCAAAGCGGCGGCGTCGGCCATAGTGGACCGTGGTCCAACCTTGCTCCATGATTAGGATTTTGCCTTTGTTATATACGTAATTTTTTTATATATGTAATAAAGGTATTTTTTATGAACAAAATTGTTTTTATTAAAGCAGTTTTTGATTAAAATATCTTATTTTAGATTTGGAATGGCCAATATATAATGAAAGTGTGCCCTGACAACGTTTCGGCCGCTAGGGCCTTCCTCAGGTCTGGCACACAAACAAAAAATGAAAGATTGCTGAATTTATTGTATGTATTTATTAC
Source organism: Syngnathus acus (assembly GCF_901709675.1). Classification (NCBI taxonomy): domain Eukaryota; kingdom Metazoa; phylum Chordata; class Actinopteri; order Syngnathiformes; family Syngnathidae; genus Syngnathus; species Syngnathus acus. The sequence goes on from NW_023590205.1 coordinate 37,974, forward strand.
TGAGTTGTTTACCCTTTGCTCTCCCTAAATGCACTGAGCGTCTGCCGCCCTGCACGTCTATTTATATTCTCAGTTCGGTTCGAGTTTCTAATTTCAAATATACGTTTTTGTTTTTGACTTTTTTCGTTTTGGAAATAAAACTGGGTTTTGACTCTTTTTCTTTTTGGAAATGAAACAGGATTTTGCCTTAATGAATGTGTTCTATTTACAATTTGTTGTTATGAAGTATAAATTTGAATAATGTGCTGTCATGTTTTTCGTTCTGTTTATACATTTTATTCATATATACATTTTTAATATCATATACATTTTTTAATTATTATTAATACATTATATTGTTTATTATTAAATTTGTTGCTTCTCGTTTTTTCTACTACAGGTAAGTGGCTTATTCAGGTAGGTATTTACATATGTACATAAAAAAATTTTTTGTTGATGTTTTGTCTTTTGTGATTTTTTATCTTTTGCGATCGTTTATCTTTTGTGATGTTTTAGTGGGCGTGGTCCGGGGACCAGAGGGTTAGGGTTAGGGTTAGGGTTAGGGTTAGGGTTAGGATGATATATGGAGTTCCTCCCCCGAAGGAGAGGAACAAAGGCACGGTCCTACCATCCTGGCCCGCACCCCACAACCAGCTCCAGAGCATCCTGCCCGCTGCGGCCGCGCCAGCCATGCTGGCCAGGACCAATTAGGGCCTAATAAAGATCTTTTTGACCTTGGACACGTGTTTGTGCTCACTGTTTGTATGTCTTTGATTGTACATTACCTATCCGGTCGCCTTTGTTATATAATTAATAATGAGTCTCGATTTGGCAAGTAGGATTGACAGCTGCGTTTGCGTTCAACCCTATATACGTACCTCGCACAATCATTCGACTCCCCTATTTGGGTGGAGCGAGAGCATCTTGCTCTGTGCGGCATCCATGCGCTCTCCTATCTGGGTAGAGCGTGGGTAATTTATTATTTGCTTCCAATTGGGTTCTACTGGCGTCATTTCGCGCTACTTTGTACATCTGTGTGACCATCGACAACGTTTCGGCATCTTTTGTGCCTTCCTCAGGTCTGGCACACAGGATTTGTCCCTAAATTTGGTTTAGTTTAATTGCATGGGGAGCTGTTTCCTCCTCCATGGCCGCATCGAGACTGAGAGCTTCCTGCTCCGAACGGGCCTTTTATAGCGAACTGCGCATATTTTTTGAAAGCGATTTTCCTTTTCTTGTTTTGGCTTGGTATATTTTATTTTATTTGCAGGCACCGATTGGGCGTGGATTTGCGAACTCCGGTATAGGTAAGTATTTTTGGTTTATTTCGGGTAAGTATTATGGTAAGTATTTCCTTTTTACTCCGTTTTGGTTCAAATTTTTGACTTGTATAATTGTGATTTCCCAATCAATTTTTTGACTTGTTTATTTTCAATTTTTATCTTGCAGGTTGACATTTTTGTCGTATTGTGAAACGGGGACAGGTTAGGGTTAGGGTTAGGGTTAGGGTTAGGGTTAGGGTTAGGGGTTAGGGTTAGGGTTAGGGGTTAGGGTTAGGGTTAGGGTTAGGGTTAGGGTTAGGGTTAGGGGTTAGGGTTAGGGGTTAGGGGTTAGGGTTAGGGTTAGGGGTTAGGGTTAGGGTTAGGGTTAGGGTTAGGGTTAGGGGTTAGGGTTAGGGTTAGGGTTAGGGTTAGGGTGGGGTTAGGGTTAGGGTTAGGGTTAGGGTTAGGGTTAGGTTTGCGATAAGAGACCCCCCCCTCCGAGGAGGGGAAGGGAAGTGCACGGTCCATCCATCCAGGACCCCAACCAGCCCCCAGCTCACGGTTCTGACGGGCAAAGCGGCGGCGCCGGCCATAGTGGACCGTCGTCCACCCCTGATCCATGGCTGTGGATTCAGAATTTGCCTTTGTTATATATTTAATAAAGTTGTTTTTAATAAAGTGTCTATCTTGATTTTTAGTTTGGCCAATATGCAATGTGTGCCCTGACAACGTTTCGGCTATCTTAAGCCTTCATCAGGTCTGGCACACATGAATGAAAAGAAAAAGTATTTTTGTTTTATGTGGTGCAACAATGTGTCTTGCTTGCAGTCCAATTTCGCACTAAAGGCTTTTTGCCTTGCGGGTTCTTTTTATATCCTCAGCTTGATTGAAGTTTTAAATCCTTTTTGTTTTTCGAAATTTCGTTTTAGAAATGAAACTTGTTCAAGCTTATATTTGTGTTTTTCAATTAAT
>NW_023590206.1:0-39942 GCF_901709675.1 Syngnathus acus
TAACCCTAACCCTAACCCTAACCCTAACCCTAACCCTAACCCTAACCCTAACCCTAACCCTTCTTTCCAGGTAATATGTAAGGTTACTCCGATTCTTTGAGAGAAACTTCTTTGATGACATAAAATGTATTAAGAGTGGAAATAATACCTTAAAGGTCATTAGCACAGGTAGGCCACATAGAGTCCAATTTGCATTTATAATAATAAAGGTGGTCCCCCAATAAAACTGAAATGAAGCAAAACAACATTAAGAGGAAAACAACATTAAATGGAATACAAAGGTGGTTCATGTACAGTTAATAGTTGAACAAATCGGTACAACAAAAGGACTAGAAGACTGACCAATTGATCTACTCTGTCTGCGTTAAAGCTGGAGAGTTGACTGGACAAGCTACTGGAATTTCAATTGACGAAGTAGACACGCTCCGGGGCTTGATCGACCCCGGCGGGGCCTCCCTTGGGCGAGGGTGTCTGGTGATAATGGCCGAAACACTCTAAGACCCCAAGGTCCACTACTGATGAGGTGTCTACAAAATTTTGACATCCAAATTACCTACAACAATGACCCTTTCTAAACAAAACAGTTTTTTTAACAAAAATAGATTTATGGAAAAAAAATATATTAGTTCAAACACAACTAAGGGTTAATGGACACAATTAATACAAGGGTGGTCGAAAAAAGAAGAGAAAGAGAATGACCTCTAACCCTAACCCCTGACCTCTAACCCTAGCCTTGACCCATAACCCCTAATCCTTAGCCCTAGCCCTACTAACCATACTAACCCTAACCCCTGACCCCTAACCTTAACCCCTAATTCTAACCCCTAACCCTAACCCCTAAATCCTAACCCTTGACCCCTAGCCCTGATCCTACTAACCCTAACCCCTGACCCTAACCCCTAACCCCTGACCCTTACCCTAAACCTAACCTTAATCTCTAAGGAAAACAGTTGATTGAATATAAAAACAAAACATTAGGTCAAGAATAATGCAAAGTGAATAGGCATAATGTAATCCAAGGTTGGAAGGGTAGGTGAGTTTCTCTCAATTTTTTCTCTCTCAACTTTTTTTTCCATCTTGCTGGCCGAAGACCTGGGTAGCGCCTCAGCTACTCGGGGGAGGTTCTGGCAGAGGTGCAGTCACACTTCGCCGTCCTTCGTACCCAATCCAGATTTTATGTGACCTGGTACGGCGGGTTTACTGCGGGGACATGCGTAGGCCCGTGCCTTCCGTTGCCTTCTATCTAACCGACAGGGTCGGCGGACCCTTTGGGGAAGGTTTAGCGAGACAAACTCAAAATACCTAACCAGCCAGTGCCCTTCGGACACCCGAGTATTACCTTAAGCCAAATTATCGGGTCGCATACTTTTCTAATTTTCCCGTTTCCCTGATATTTTCACCCTCTCGTCCCTCCTCCCCTCCTCTCAAGGGTAGAAGAGGGACGCCACCACGTGTCGGGTTTTTGGTCGAGATGCAGTCACATTTCCCAGTACCTGTCCGTGGACTCTCCTTTTCTTTATTTTTCTCTAACGCTTACTTTCTTGTTAAATAACTTCTCCCTCCCGTCCCTCCTCCCCTGCTGTCAAGGGTCGGAGAGGGAGAGGACCACGGGTTGGGTTTTGGTAGAGATGGCCTCATTTCCCATTGCCTTTCCGTGGTCTCTCTCTTTTATATTTCTCTAATTCTCACTTTCTCGCTATTGGCTAGAATAAAAAGGGCGCAGAGAGGCAACTTTTCCAACCTGGTTAGGGCCATCTTCAACCTCTACATAAGGCAGTGGAATGCTTGCAATCTACCTGAACATAGACTCTACAGGACCACTAGGAGCGAGGGGAGCAAGCCCTGAGAAGAAGGATAGGTTCCCTCACTTCGGAGGATGAATCAAGAGCACGGATTTGCAGGGCCTTTTCCATTGCGGCCTGAGAGGAGACGGGAGAGACGCCAATGGTGAGTTAAGAAGATGAAGACGAAGGTGAGGTAGAAGAAATAGCTTAGCCACCACTCATTGGAACGGGGAGAGGCCACACGGAGGAACTGAGAGAAACCCACAAAACTTACCAGCAGGTGAAGGAAGGCATTCACCCACTCAGGAAGAAAACTCGACGACGCGGGGAGTGCAAACAGCGGTAGATGTGCTGCTGGAGCTCCTTGAAGAAAGAAGAAGAAGATACCAAGAACCTGGTCCTAATTTTTCTGAAGCACGAAGAGGGAGAGAAGATCCATCACAACGGCAGGTGAAGGAATGCATTCACCTACTTAGGATGAAAGCTCGACGACGTGCGAAGGGCCAATGGTAAATGTGCTGCGGGAACTCCTTGAAGAAAGAAGAAGAAGGTACCGAGAACCTGGTCATAATTCTTCTGAAGCACCAAAAAAAAGGGGGGGAGAAGATCCACCGCAACGGCTACTAGTGGAGACAGCATCGGTCCAAGCACGGGACACTGCAACACAAACTTCAAGTCCTAAATTCAACCAGATTCTAGTCTTGAACCTGAACCAAATTCTGAAATCAATTCCTTACCCTGAGTCAAATCCTAACCCTTAACCAAATTGCAAACTAAATCCTAAACTTGACCAAATCTAGATTCCAGAATGAATTTTAAATCCAACCAAATATCTAAAAATTTACGATTTAATTTAATTAAATTACAAAACGAAAAGGCGAAACTATAATCGAATCACATTTTTTTATTTTAAAGCAGGCCCTAAAAGAAAAAAGAAGAATTTTTCTTCAAACGCATAAAAGAAAACATTGGACGTGATGGGACACTGGAGGGCGCCCTTGACACATTAAATCGCGTTGGTACCAACGGACCTCAGTTAGACGTGAATATTATGGACTTAATATTATCCTTTGAATTTAGAAACGAGTAAGTTGGAAAACACTATTAAATAGTATTAAGAGGTTTTTCAATAAGTTTGATTCTAATCGAATTTTGGAACGAATGCTTTGGTTGGCATGATTGCTGGCGGAGGATTGCTCTGACGTACGGCGAAAAAAAAGGTGGGGGCTACTTCCGGTTTGGCTAATGTTTACTAGCTGCCTTGTTTACGAGACTATTGATTCCACATACGGAGTTGGATTAAGGTGAGTGAGTGTTTTTAACGGACAAAAGTGACCGGGTAGTGCAAATAAACAATACCAATCTAAATGTATTCTATTATTTTCACCGGGAGGAGTAATTTTAAGAATATTATGTGTTATCGGGGGCCGCCATGACTTTGGCAAGGGCTTATGGGTATTTCTTAGTTGCTAATGCTCGCTAGCTGCGGTACGCGTAGGACGATATCGCTCCAAATAGGTGACTAGTTCGGTGATATATGTTGAATTTACGGCCGAATGGGACCGGGTGTCAATACAGGAACGGGCTCAGGAGGTTAAAACAAAAATTATTTGTTCGTTATTGATTTACGAAAGGACTTAGGTATGATTAGTGTCTATGGGCGGCGCCATTGTTTTGGGGCTGGGGCTTATGGGTGCTTCCGCATTGCTAATGCTCATAACATTAGCTACGATACGCCTACAGCTATTTCGTTACAAATATACGATCTTATTAATGTTATAAATTAATTTTACGGATGAATGGAATCGGGTAAAATACTTTAATAATACCAGGGGATTTGTGGACATTTTATTCCATTTTGATCGTTGTTTGGGAGAGATGATGTTGTGGAAGATAGGGGGATTACAGAAGCTGCCGGAGTAACTGACAGGAGTTTACGAGTACTTCTGGGGGGTTGGTACCTAGGAGTATCGCGATTTACGTTGATTTGTATTTCTAAATGTACGATATGATTTAATAAAAAATATGAATTGAATTTTTAATAAAAAACTATGAATTGAATTTACATCTGAATGTTTTACGACTAACACAATTAAAGAGTGCCAATGGGTTATAGCCGAATTTTTTAGTGCTTATCAGTTGAATGGGGGGGCGTGATTGGAGGACGAGAGCCGCCACGATGATTCGCCAAGGCTCTTGAGGGGGACGTTCAACGGTGGCGCTGTGACGCAGGAGAGTGGCACTGGGGAAGACCTTCTTTCCAGGTAATATGTAAGGTTACTCCGATTCTTTGAGAGAAACTTCTTTGATGACATAAAATGTATTAAGAGTGGAAATAATACCTTAAAGGTCATTAGCACAGGTAGGCCACATAGAGTCCAATTTGCATTTATAATAATAAAGGTGGTCCCCCAATAAAACTGAAATGAAGCAAAACAACATTAAGAGGAAAACAACATTAAATGGAATACAAAGGTGGTTCATGTACAGTTAATAGTTGAACAAATCGGTACAACAAAAGGACTAGAAGACTGACCAATTGATCTACTCTGTCTGCGTTAAAGCTGGAGAGTTGACTGGACAAGCTACTGGAATTTCAATTGACGAAGTAGACACGCTCCGGGGCTTGATCGACCCCGGCGGGGCCTCCCTTGGGCGAGGGTGTCTGGTGATAATGGCCGAAACACTCTAAGACCCCAAGGTCCACTACTGATGAGGTGTCTACAAAATTTTGACATCCAAATTACCTACAACAATGACCCTTTCTAAACAAAACAGTTTTTTTAACAAAAATAGATTTATGGAAAAAAAATATATTAGTTCAAACACAACTAAGGGTTAATGGACACAATTAATACAAGGGTGGTCGAAAAAAGAAGAGAAAGAGAATGACCTCTAACCCTAACCCCTGACCTCTAACCCTAGCCTTGACCCATAACCCCTAATCCTTAGCCCTAGCCCTACTAACCATACTAACCCTAACCCCTGACCCCTAACCTTAACCCCTAATTCTAACCCCTAACCCTAACCCCTAAATCCTAACCCTTGACCCCTAGCCCTGATCCTACTAACCCTAACCCCTGACCCTAACCCCTAACCCCTGACCCTTACCCTAAACCTAACCTTAATCTCTAAGGAAAACAGTTGATTGAATATAAAAACAAAACATTAGGTCAAGAATAATGCAAAGTGAATAGGCATAATGTAATCCAAGGTTGGAAGGGTAGGTGAGTTTCTCTCAATTTTTTCTCTCTCAACTTTTTTTTCCATCTTGCTGGCCGAAGACCTGGGTAGCGCCTCAGCTACTCGGGGGAGGTTCTGGCAGAGGTGCAGTCACACTTCGCCGTCCTTCGTACCCAATCCAGATTTTATGTGACCTGGTACGGCGGGTTTACTGCGGGGACATGCGTAGGCCCGTGCCTTCCGTTGCCTTCTATCTAACCGACAGGGTCGGCGGACCCTTTGGGGAAGGTTTAGCGAGACAAACTCAAAATACCTAACCAGCCAGTGCCCTTCGGACACCCGAGTATTACCTTAAGCCAAATTATCGGGTCGCATACTTTTCTAATTTTCCCGTTTCCCTGATATTTTCACCCTCTCGTCCCTCCTCCCCTCCTCTCAAGGGTAGAAGAGGGACGCCACCACGTGTCGGGTTTTTGGTCGAGATGCAGTCACATTTCCCAGTACCTGTCCGTGGACTCTCCTTTTCTTTATTTTTCTCTAACGCTTACTTTCTTGTTAAATAACTTCTCCCTCCCGTCCCTCCTCCCCTTCTGTCAAGGGTCGGAGAGGGAGAGGACCACGGGTTGGGTTTTGGTAGAGATGGCCTCATTTCCCATTGCCTTTCCGTGGTCTCTCTCTTTTATATTTCTCTAATTCTCACTTTCTCGCTATTGGCTAGAATAAAAAGGGCGCAGAGAGGCAACTTTTCCAACCTGGTTAGGGCCATCTTCAACCTCTACATAAGGCAGTGGAATGCTTGCAATCTACCTGAACATAGACTCTACAGGACCACTAGGAGCGAGGGGAGCAAGCCCTGAGAAGAAGGATAGGTTCCCTCACTTCGGAGGATGAATCAAGAGCACGGATTTGCAGGGCCTTTTCCATTGCGGCCTGAGAGGAGACGGGAGAGACGCCAATGGTGAGTTAAGAAGATGAAGACGAAGGTGAGGTAGAAGAAATAGCTTAGCCACCACTCATTGGAACGGGGAGAGGCCACACGGAGGAACTGAGAGAAACCCACAAAACTTACCAGCAGGTGAAGGAAGGCATTCACCCACTCAGGAAGAAAACTCGACGACGCGGGGAGTGCAAACAGCGGTAGATGTGCTGCTGGAGCTCCTTGAAGAAAGAAGAAGAAGATACCAAGAACCTGGTCCTAATTTTTCTGAAGCACGAAGAGGGAGAGAAGATCCATCACAACGGCAGGTGAAGGAATGCATTCACCTACTTAGGATGAAAGCTCGACGACGTGCGAAGGGCCAATGGTAAATGTGCTGCGGGAACTCCTTGAAGAAAGAAGAAGAAGGTACCGAGAACCTGGTCATAATTCTTCTGAAGCACCAAAAAAAAGGGGGGGAGAAGATCCACCGCAACGGCTACTAGTGGAGACAGCATCGGTCCAAGCACGGGACACTGCAACACAAACTTCAAGTCCTAAATTCAACCAGATTCTAGTCTTGAACCTGAACCAAATTCTGAAATCAATTCCTTACCCTGAGTCAAATCCTAACCCTTAACCAAATTGCAAACTAAATCCTAAACTTGACCAAATCTAGATTCCAGAATGAATTTTAAATCCAACCAAATATCTAAAAATTTACGATTTAATTTAATTAAATTACAAAACGAAAAGGCGAAACTATAATCGAATCACATTTTTTTATTTTAAAGCAGGCCCTAAAAGAAAAAAGAAGAATTTTTCTTCAAACGCATAAAAGAAAACATTGGACGTGATGGGACACTGGAGGGCGCCCTTGACACATTAAATCGCGTTGGTACCAACGGACCTCAGTTAGACGTGAATATTATGGACTTAATATTATCCTTTGAATTTAGAAACGAGTAAGTTGGAAAACACTATTAAATAGTATTAAGAGGTTTTTCAATAAGTTTGATTCTAATCGAATTTTGGAACGAATGCTTTGGTTGGCATGATTGCTGGCGGAGGATTGCTCTGACGTACGGCGAAAAAAAAGGTGGGGGCTACTTCCGGTTTGGCTAATGTTTACTAGCTGCCTTGTTTACGAGACTATTGATTCCACATACGGAGTTGGATTAAGGTGAGTGAGTGTTTTTAACGGACAAAAGTGACCGGGTAGTGCAAATAAACAATACCAATCTAAATGTATTCTATTATTTTCACCGGGAGGAGTAATTTTAAGAATATTATGTGTTATCGGGGGCCGCCATGACTTTGGCAAGGGCTTATGGGTATTTCTTAGTTGCTAATGCTCGCTAGCTGCGGTACGCGTAGGACGATATCGCTCCAAATAGGTGACTAGTTCGGTGATATATGTTGAATTTACGGCCGAATGGGACCGGGTGTCAATACAGGAACGGGCTCAGGAGGTTAAAACAAAAATTATTTGTTCGTTATTGATTTACGAAAGGACTTAGGTATGATTAGTGTCTATGGGCGGCGCCATTGTTTTGGGGCTGGGGCTTATGGGTGCTTCCGCATTGCTAATGCTCATAACATTAGCTACGATACGCCTACAGCTATTTCGTTACAAATATACGATCTTATTAATGTTATAAATTAATTTTACGGATGAATGGAATCGGGTAAAATACTTTAATAATACCAGGGGATTTGTGGACATTTTATTCCATTTTGATCGTTGTTTGGGAGAGATGATGTTGTGGAAGATAGGGGGATTACAGAAGCTGCCGGAGTAACTGACAGGAGTTTACGAGTACTTCTGGGGGGTTGGTACCTAGGAGTATCGCGATTTACGTTGATTTGTATTTCTAAATGTACGATATGATTTAATAAAAAATATGAATTGAATTTTTAATAAAAAACTATGAATTGAATTTACATCTGAATGTTTTACGACTAACACAATTAAAGAGTGCCAATGGGTTATAGCCGAATTTTTTAGTGCTTATCAGTTGAATGGGGGGGCGTGATTGGAGGACGAGAGCCGCCACGATGATTCGCCAAGGCTCTTGAGGGGGACGTTCAACGGTGGCGCTGTGACGCAGGAGAGTGGCACTGGGGAAGACCTTCTTTCCAGGTAATATGTAAGGTTACTCCGATTCTTTGAGAGAAACTTCTTTGATGACATAAAATGTATTAAGAGTGGAAATAATACCTTAAAGGTCATTAGCACAGGTAGGCCACATAGAGTCCAATTTGCATTTATAATAATAAAGGTGGTCCCCCAATAAAACTGAAATGAAGCAAAACAACATTAAGAGGAAAACAACATTAAATGGAATACAAAGGTGGTTCATGTACAGTTAATAGTTGAACAAATCGGTACAACAAAAGGACTAGAAGACTGACCAATTGATCTACTCTGTCTGCGTTAAAGCTGGAGAGTTGACTGGACAAGCTACTGGAATTTCAATTGACGAAGTAGACACGCTCCGGGGCTTGATCGACCCCGGCGGGGCCTCCCTTGGGCGAGGGTGTCTGGTGATAATGGCCGAAACACTCTAAGACCCCAAGGTCCACTACTGATGAGGTGTCTACAAAATTTTGACATCCAAATTACCTACAACAATGACCCTTTCTAAACAAAACAGTTTTTTTAACAAAAATAGATTTATGGAAAAAAAATATATTAGTTCAAACACAACTAAGGGTTAATGGACACAATTAATACAAGGGTGGTCGAAAAAAGAAGAGAAAGAGAATGACCTCTAACCCTAACCCCTGACCTCTAACCCTAGCCTTGACCCATAACCCCTAATCCTTAGCCCTAGCCCTACTAACCATACTAACCCTAACCCCTGACCCCTAACCTTAACCCCTAATTCTAACCCCTAACCCTAACCCCTAAATCCTAACCCTTGACCCCTAGCCCTGATCCTACTAACCCTAACCCCTGACCCTAACCCCTAACCCCTGACCCTTACCCTAAACCTAACCTTAATCTCTAAGGAAAACAGTTGATTGAATATAAAAACAAAACATTAGGTCAAGAATAATGCAAAGTGAATAGGCATAATGTAATCCAAGGTTGGAAGGGTAGGTGAGTTTCTCTCAATTTTTTCTCTCTCAACTTTTTTTTCCATCTTGCTGGCCGAAGACCTGGGTAGCGCCTCAGCTACTCGGGGGAGGTTCTGGCAGAGGTGCAGTCACACTTCGCCGTCCTTCGTACCCAATCCAGATTTTATGTGACCTGGTACGGCGGGTTTACTGCGGGGACATGCGTAGGCCCGTGCCTTCCGTTGCCTTCTATCTAACCGACAGGGTCGGCGGACCCTTTGGGGAAGGTTTAGCGAGACAAACTCAAAATACCTAACCCTAACCCTAACCCTAACCCTAACCCTAACCCTAACCCTAACCCTAACCCTAACCCTAACCCTAACCCTGATGAGGTGTCTACAAAATTTTGACATCCAAATTACCTACAACAATGACCCTTTCTAAACAAAACAGTTTTTTTAACAAAAATAGATTTATGGAAAAAAAATATATTAGTTCAAACACAACTAAGGGTTAATGGACACAATTAATACAAGGGTGGTCGAAAAAAGAAGAGAAAGAGAATGACCTCTAACCCTAACCCCTGACCTCTAACCCTAGCCTTGACCCATAACCCCTAATCCTTAGCCCTAGCCCTACTAACCATACTAACCCTAACCCCTGACCCCTAACCTTAACCCCTAATTCTAACCCCTAACCCTAACCCCTAAATCCTAACCCTTGACCCCTAGCCCTGATCCTACTAACCCTAACCCCTGACCCTAACCCCTAACCCCTGACCCTTACCCTAAACCTAACCTTAATCTCTAAGGAAAACAGTTGATTAAATATAAAAACAAAACATTAGGTCAAGAATAATGCAAAGTGAATAGGCATAATGTAATCCAAGGTTGGAAGGGTAGGTGAGTTTCTCTCAATTTTTTCTCTCTCAACTTTTTTTCCATCTTGCTGGCCGAAGACCTGGGTAGCGCCTCAGCTACTCGGGGGAGGTTCTGGCAGAGGTGCAGTCACACTTCGCCGTCCTTCGTACCCAATCCAGATTTTATGTGACCTGGTACGGCGGGTTTACTGCGGGGACATGCGTAGGCCCGTGCCTTCCGTTGCCTTCTATCTAACCGACAGGGTCGGCGGACCCTTTGGGGAAGGTTTAGCGAGACAAACTCAAAATACCTAACCCTAACCCTAACCCTAACCCTAACCCTAACCCTAACCCTAACCCTAACCCTTGTCTCCAGTGTGGTTCTTGCAAAATAAGTTAGAGTGAACACTACCCTAACAGTTGGCATAGTAAAAAGTGCTCTTGGGGGCTTCGGAGTGCCCAGTTTATCACTGCGCATGCAGAAATGACCACCTGCAACGTTTGGTTTATGTTTTATAAGCATTTTTAGTTTTATTGCTTAAATCGCATTTTCTCGATGAGCTGAGCACGTTTTCTGGATGGTGCCTCTCCCGTCACTCTGGTTAGGTTGGCAAAGTAAAAAGCGCTCTTCGGTGCTTCAGAGTGCCGAGTTTATCACTGCACATGAAGAAATGACCACCTGCAACGTTTGGTTTATGTTTTATGAGCATTTTTAATTGTATTGCTTAGAGCGCATTTTCTCGACGAGCTGAGCACGTTTTCTAGTTAAAAGCGCTCTTGGGTGCTTCAGAGTGCCGAGTTTATCACTGCGCATGAAGAAATGACCACCTGCAACGTTTGGTTTATGTTTTATAAGCATTTTTAATTTTTTTGCTTAAATCGCATTTTCTCGACGAGCTGAGCACGTTTTCTGGATGGTGCCTCTCCCGTCACTCTGGTTAGGTTGGCATAGTAAAAAGTGCTCTTGGGGGCTTCAGAGTGCCCAGTTTATCACTGCGCATGCAGAAATGACCACCTGCAACGTTTGGTTTATGTTTTATAAGCATTTTTAGTTTTATTGCTTGAATCGCATTTTCTCGACAAGCTGAGCACGTTTTCTGGATGGTGCCTCTCCCGTCACTCTGGTTAGGTTGGCAAAGTAAAAAGCGCTCTTGGGTGCTTCAGAGTGCCGAGTTTATCACTGCGCATGAAGAAATGACCACCTGCAACGTTTGGTTTATGTTTTATAAGCATTTTTAATTTTATTGCTTAAATCGCATTTTCTCGACGAGCTGAGCACGTTTTCTGGATGGTGGCTCTCCCGTCACTCTGGTTAGGTTGGCATAGTAAAAATCGCTCTCGGGGGCTTGAGAGTGCCGAGTTTATCACTGCGCATGAAGAAATGACCACCTGCAACGTTTGGTTTATGTTTTATAAGCATTTTTAGTTTTATTGCTTAAATCGCATTTTCTCGACGAGCTGAGCACGTTTTCTGGATGGTGCCTCTCCCGTCACTCTGGTTAGGTTGGCAAAGTAAAAAGTGCTCTTGGGTGCTTCAGAGTGCCGAGTTTATCACTGCGCATGAAGAAATGACCACCTGCAACGTTTGGTTTATGTTTTATAAGCATTTTTAATTGTATTGCTTAGAGCGCATTTTCTCGACGAGCTGAGCACGTTTTCAAGTAAAAAGCGCTCTTGGGTGCTTCAGAGTGCCGAGTTTATCACTGCGCATGCAGAAATGACCACCTGCAACGTTTGGTTTATGTTTTATAAGCATTTTTTGTTTTATTGCTTAAATCGCATTTTCTCGACGAGCTGAGCACGTTTTCTGGATGGTGCCTCTCCCGTCACTCTGGTTAGGTTGGCATAGTAAAAAGTGCTCTTGGGGGCTTCAGAGTGCCCAGTTTATCACTGCGCATGAAGAAATGACCACCTGCAACGTTTGGTTTATGTTTTATAAGCATTTTTAGTTTTATTGCTTAAATCGCAATTTCTCGATGAGCTGAGCACGTTTTCTGGATGGTGCCTCTCCCGTCACTCTGGTTAGGTTGGCAAAGTAAAAAGCGCTCTTGGGTGCTTCAGAGTGCCGAATTTATCACTGCACATGAAGAAATGACCACCTGCAACGTTTGGTTTATGTTTTATGAGCATTTTTAATTGTATTGCTTAGAGCGCATTTTCTCGACGAGCTGAGCACGTTTTCTAGTTAAAAGCGCTCTTGGGTGCTTCAGAGTGCCGAGTTTATCACTGCGCATGAAGAAATGACCACCTGCAACGTTTGGTTTATGTTTTATAAGCATTTTTAATTTTATTGCTTAAATCGCATTTTCTCGACGAGCTGAGCACGTTTTCTGGATGGTGGCTCTCCCGTCACTCTGGTTAGGTTGGCATAGTAAAAAGCGCTCTTGGGGGCTTGAGAGTGCCGAGTTTATCACTGCGCATGAAGAAATGACCACCTGCAACGTTTGGTTTATGTTTTATAAGCATTTTTAATTTTATTGCTTAAATCGCATTTTCTCGACGAGCTGAGCACGTTTTCTGGATGGTGCCTCTCCCGTCACTCTGGTTAGGTTGGCAAAGTAAAAAGTGCTCTTGGGTGCTTCAGAGTGCCGAGTTTATCACTGCGCATGAAGAAATGACCACCTGCAACGTTTGGTTTATGTTTTATAAGCATTTTTAATTGTATTGCTTAGAGCGCATTTTCTCGACGAGCTGAGCACGTTTTCTAGTAAAAAGCGCTCTTGGGTGCTTCAGAGTGCCGAGTTTATCACTGCGCATGCAGAAATGACCACCTGCAACGTTTGGTTTATGTTTTATAAGTATTTTTTGTTTTATTGCTTAAATCGCATTTTCTCGACGAGCTGAGCACGTTTTCTGGATGGTGCCTCTCCCGTCACTCTGGTTAGGTTGGCATAGTAAAAAGTGCTCTTGGGGGCTTCAGAGTGCCCAGTTTATCACTGCGCATGCAGAAATGACCACCTGCAACGTTTGGTTTATGTTTTATAAGCATTTTTAGTTTTATTGCTGAAATCGCATTTTCTCGATGAGCTGAGCACGTTTTCTAGTTAAAAGCGCTCTTGGGTGCTTCAGAGTGCCGAGTTTATCACTGCGCAAGAAGAAATGACCACCTGCAACGTTTGGTTTATGTTTTGTAAGCATTTTTAGTTTTATTGCTTAAATCGCATTTTCTCGACGAGCTGAGCACGTTTTCTGGATGGTGCCTCTCCCGTCACTCTGGCTAGGTTGGCAAAGTAAAAAGCGCTCTTGGGTGCTTCAGAGTGCCGAGTTTATCACTGCACATGAAGAAATGACCACCTGCAACGTTTGGTTTATGTTTTATGAGCATTTTTAATTGTATTGCTTAGAGCGCATTTTCTCGACGAGCTGAGCACGTTTTCTAGTAAAAATGCGCTCTTGGGTGCTTCAGAGTGCCGAGTTTATCACTGCGCATGAAGAAATGACCACCTGCAACGTTTGGTTTATGTTTTATAAGCATTTTTAATTTTATTGCTTAAATCGCATTTTCTCGACGAGCTGAGCACGTTTTCTGGATGGTGGCTCTCCCGTCACTCTGGTTAGGTTGGCATAGTAAAAAGCGCTCTTGGGGGCTTGAGAGTGCCGAGTTTATCACTGCGCATGAAGAAATGACCACCTGCAACGTTTGGTTTATGTTTTATAAGCATTTTTAGTTTTATTGCTTAAATCGCATTTTCTCGACGAGCTGAGCACGTTTTCTGGATGGTGCCTCTCCCGTCACTCTGGTTAGGTTGGCAAAGTAAAAAGTGCTCTTGGGTGCTTCAGAGTGCCGAGTTTATCACTGCGCATGAAGAAATGACCACCTGCAACGTTTGGTTTATGTTTTATAAGCATTTTTAATTGTATTGCTTAAAGCGCATTTTCTCGACGAGCTGAGCACGTTTTCTAGTAAAAAGCGCTCTTGGGTGCTTCAGAGTGCCGAGTTTATCACTGCGCATGCAGAAATGACCACCTGCAACGTTTGGTTTATGTTTTATAGGCATTTTTAATTGTATTGCTTAGAGCGCATTTTCTCGATGAGCTGAGCACGTTTTCTAGTAAAAAGCGCTCTTGGGTGCTTCAGCGTGCCGAGTTTATCACTGCGCATGCAGAAATGACCACCTGCAACGTTTGGTTTATGTTTTATAAGCATTTTTTGTTTTATTGCTTAAATCGCATTTTCTCGACGAGCTGAGCACGTTTTCTGGATGGTGCCTCTCCCGTCACTCTGGTTAGGTTGGCATAGTAAAAAGTGCTCTTGGGGGCTTCAGAGTGCCCAGTTTATCACTGCGCATGCAGAAATGACCACCTGCAACGTTTGGTTTATGTTTTATAAGCATTTTTAATTGTATTGCTTAGAGCGCATTTTCTCGACGAGCTGAGCACGTTTTCTAGTAAAAAGCGCTCTTGGGTGCTTCAGAGTGCCGAGTTTATCACTGCGCATGCAGAAATGACCACCTGCAACGTTTGGTTTATGTTTTATAAGCATTTTTTGTTTTATTGCTTAAATCGCATTTTCTCGACGAGCTGAGCACGTTTTCTGGATGGTGCCTCTCCCGTCACTCTGGTTAGGTTGGCATAGTAAAAAGTGCTCTTGGGGGCTTCAGAGTGCCCAGTTTATCACTGCGCATGCAGAAATGACCACCTGCAACGTTTGGTTTATGTTTTATAAGCATTTTTAGTTTTATTGCTTAAATCGCATTTTCTCGATGAGCTGAGCACGTTTTCTGGATGGTGCCTCTCCCGTCACTCTGGTTAGGTTGGCAAAGTAAAAAGCGCTCTTGGGTGCTTCAGAGTGCCGAGTTTATCACTGCACATGAAGAAATGACCACCTGCAACGTTTGGTTTATGTTTTATGAGCATTTTTAATTGTATTGCTTAGAGCGCATTTTCTCGACGAGCTGAGCACGTTTTCTAGTTAAAAGCGCTCTTGGGTGCTTCAGAGTGCCGAGTTTATCACTGCGCATGAAGAAATGACCACCTGCAACGTTTGGTTTATGTTTTATAAGCATTTTTAATTTTATTGCTTAAATCGCATTTTCTCGACGAGCTGAGCACGTTTTCTGGATGGTGGCTCTCCCGTCACTCTGGTTAGGTTGGCATAGTAAAAAGCGCTCTTGGGGGCTTGAGAGTGCCGAGTTTATCACTGCGCATGAAGAAATGACCACCTGCAACGTTTGGTTTATGTTTTATAAGCATTTTTAATTTTATTGCTTAAATCGCATTTTCTCGACGAGCTGAGCACGTTTTCTGGATGGTGCCTCTCCCGTCACTCTGGTTAGGTTGGCAAAGTAAAAAGTGCTCTTGGGTGCTTCAGAGTGCCGAGTTTATCACTGCGCATGAAGAAATGACCACCTGCAACGTTTGGTTTATGTTTTATAAGCATTTTTAATTGTATTGCTTAGAGCGCATTTTCTCGACGAGCTGAGCACGTTTTCTAGTAAAAAGCGCTCTTGGGTGCTTCAGAGTGCCGAGTTTATCACTGCGCATGCAGAAATGACCACCTGCAACGTTTGGTTTATGTTTTATAAGTATTTTTTGTTTTATTGCTTAAATCGCATTTTCTCGACGAGCTGAGCACGTTTTCTGGATGGTGCCTCTCCCGTCACTCTGGTTAGGTTGGCATAGTAAAAAGTGCTCTTGGGGGCTTCAGAGTGCCCAGTTTATCACTGCGCATGCAGAAATGACCACCTGCAACGTTTGGTTTATGTTTTATAAGCATTTTTAGTTTTATTGCTGAAATCGCATTTTCTCGATGAGCTGAGCACGTTTTCTAGTTAAAAGCGCTCTTGGGTGCTTCAGAGTGCCGAGTTTATCACTGCGCAAGAAGAAATGACCACCTGCAACGTTTGGTTTATGTTTTATAAGCATTTTTAGTTTTATTCTTAAATCACATTTTCTCGACGAGCTGAGCACGTTTTCTGGATGGTGCCTCTCCCGTCACTCTGGCTAGGTTGGCAAAGTAAAAAGCGCTCTTGGGTGCTTCAGAGTGCCGAGTTTATCACTGCACATGAAGAAATGACCACCTGCAACGTTTGGTTTATGTTTTATGAGCATTTTTAATTGTATTGCTTAGAGCGCATTTTCTCGACGAGCTGAGCACGTTTTCTAGTAAAAATGCGCTCTTGGGTGCTTCAGAGTGCCGAGTTTATCACTGCGCATGAAGAAATGACCACCTGCAACGTTTGGTTTATGTTTTATAAGCATTTTTAATTTTATTGCTTAAATCGCATTTTCTCGACGAGCTGAGCACGTTTTCTGGATGGTGCCTCTCCCGTCACTCTGGTTAGGTTGGCAAAGTAAAAAGTGCTCTTGGGTGCTTCAGAGTGCCGAGTTTATCACTGCGCATGAAGAAATGACCACCTGCAACGTTTGGTTTATGTTTTATAAGCATTTTTAATTGTATTGCTTAAAGCGCATTTTCTCGACGAGCTGAGCACGTTTTCTAGTAAAAAGCGCTCTTGGGTGCTTCAGAGTGCCGAGTTTATCACTGCGCATGCAGAAATGACCACCTGCAACGTTTGGTTTATGTTTTATAAGCATTTTTAATTGTATTGCTTAGAGCGCATTTTCTCGATGAGCTGAGCACGTTTTCTAGTAAAAAGCGCTCTTGGGTGCTTCAGCGTGCCGAGTTTATCACTGCGCATGCAGAAATGACCACCTGCAACGTTTGGTTTATGTTTTATAAGCATTTTTTGTTTTATTGCTTAAATCGCATTTTCTCGACGAGCTGAGCACGTTTTCTGGATGGTGCCTCTCCCGTCACTCTGGTTAGGTTGGCATAGTAAAAAGTGCTCTTGGGGGCTTCAGAGTGCCCAGTTTATCACTGCGCATGCAGAAATGACCACCTGCAACGTTTGGTTTATGTTTTATAAGCATTTTTAATTGTATTGCTTAGAGCGCATTTTCTCGACGAGCTGAGCACGTTTTCTAGTAAAAAGCGCTCTTGGGTGCTTCAGAGTGCCGAGTTTATCACTGCGCATGCAGAAATGACCACCTGCAACGTTTGGTTTATGTTTTATAAGCATTTTTTGTTTTATTGCTTAAATCGCATTTTCTCGACGAGCTGAGCACGTTTTCTGGATGGTGCCTCTCCCGTCACTCTGGTTAGGTTGGCATAGTAAAAAGTGCTCTTGGGGGCTTCAGAGTGCCCAGTTTATCACTGCGCATGCAGAAATGACCACCTGCAACGTTTGGTTTATGTTTTATAAGCATTTTTAGTTTTATTGCTTAAATCGCATTTTCTCGATGAGCTGAGCACGTTTTCTGGATGGTGCCTCTCCCGTCACTCTGGTTAGGTTGGCAAAGTAAAAAGCGCTCTTGGGTGCTTCAGAGTGCCGAGTTTATCACTGCACATGAAGAAATGACCACCTGCAACGTTTGGTTTATGTTTTATGAGCATTTTTAATTGTATTGCTTAGAGCGCATTTTCTCGACGAGCTGAGCACGTTTTCTAGTTAAAAGCGCTCTTGGGTGCTTCAGAGTGCCGAGTTTATCACTGCGCATGAAGAAATGACCACCTGCAACGTTTGGTTTATGTTTTATAAGCATTTTTAATTTTATTGCTTAAATCGCATTTTCTCGACGAGCTGAGCACGTTTTCTGGATGGTGGCTCTCCCGTCACTCTGGTTAGGTTGGCATAGTAAAAAGCGCTCTTGGGGGCTTGAGAGTGCCGAGTTTATCACTGCGCATGAAGAAATGACCACCTGCAACGTTTGGTTTATGTTTTATAAGCATTTTTAATTTTATTGCTTAAATCGCATTTTCTCGACGAGCTGAGCACGTTTTCTGGATGGTGCCTCTCCCGTCACTCTGGTTAGGTTGGCAAAGTAAAAAGTGCTCTTGGGTGCTTCAGAGTGCCGAGTTTATCACTGCGCATGAAGAAATGACCACCTGCAACGTTTGGTTTATGTTTTATAAGCATTTTTAATTGTATTGCTTAGAGCGCATTTTCTCGACGAGCTGAGCACGTTTTCTAGTAAAAAGCGCTCTTGGGTGCTTCAGAGTGCCGAGTTTATCACTGCGCATGCAGAAATGACCACCTGCAACGTTTGGTTTATGTTTTATAAGTATTTTTTGTTTTATTGCTTAAATCGCATTTTCTCGACGAGCTGAGCACGTTTTCTGGATGGTGCCTCTCCCGTCACTCTGGTTAGGTTGGCATAGTAAAAAGTGCTCTTGGGGGCTTCAGAGTGCCCAGTTTATCACTGCGCATGCAGAAATGACCACCTGCAACGTTTGGTTTATGTTTTATAAGCATTTTTAGTTTTATTGCTGAAATCGCATTTTCTCGATGAGCTGAGCACGTTTTCTGGATGGTGCCTCTCCCGTCACTCTGGTTAGGTTGGCAAAGTAAAAAGCGCTCTTGGGTGCTTCAGAGTGCCGAGTTTATCACTGCACATGAAGAAATGACCACCTGCAACGTTTGGTTTATGTTTTATGAGCATTTTTAATTGTATTGCTTAGAGCGCATTTTCTCGACGAGCTGAGCACGTTTTCTAGTTAAAAGCGCTCTTGGGTGCTTCAGAGTGCCGAGTTTATCACTGCGCATGAAGAAATGACCACCTGCAACGTTTGGTTTATGTTTTATAAGCATTTTTAATTTTATTGCTTAAATCGCATTTTCTCGACGAGCTGAGCACGTTTTCTGGATGGTGGCTCTCCCGTCACTCTGGTTAGGTTGTGAAGGAATAGGGGCAAAAGACACAAAACCCGCCTAGCCACAATACCAGATACGCTCACATCTCTTTGGATAAAGTATACAAGCAGACAATTATATTCATGGAATCAACCAATAAAGCAGACATAACTAGACATTCTTTGATATAAGATAATAACAGAGGTTGCTACAACTTCATGATTCAATATGTATTTCTGTGCACTGCAACATAAATGTCTTTTGATATGTTGCTTAAATAGCTTAATGACCCTTAAGGAACTGTGTAATGCATGCCTGATGTTTGTTCTCTACATCATGGACACGGCCAGAGTCGTCTTGACCGTTCAGTACTTGATTATATCTTGTGTTTTGACTAAACGTCATATGTCGCCTAATGCGGGACGCCAGCTTTTCGATAAGTGAAAGAATGAGGTACGACAGCATATGTGCAAGGATGGAGAAGAATGTTTACAGGAAGGTCACTCGGAGATAAAAAACCAGCTGGTGCCAGAAGGAGACAGCCAAGGACTCGGCCAAAGATGATCACCAAGGCCGAAAGACACACACACCGAATCTTCCATAACCAGCACCCACTCCCATGGAATCAAACTCTACTGCGAACTCGCCCCACCCCAACGACTCATCACCCATCAAACGCGCCCCACACCAACTGAATATAAGCTGACCAAAGAACCTTGAACGTTGCCTTTTCTGAATGGAGACTTTCTGCTCTTGAAAGGCCCAGCGCTGTATTGTACTTTCCTGAAAACAGAGCTTTCTTAACAAGAATTATGATTGAACTCAACCAACCTGTGTAAATCTAATTTCTGCTTCAGTGTCTTTGCATTTTCCTAAATCTGAAGAAATTAAACGAGCACGCAGTGAGTGAATTGGATAACAGGTGATTGGCAATGGCTTTTGCAGTGAGGCGCAGATAGCGCTCCCTAAATTGTGTCTCAAAATCCAACAAATGGTGACCATCCGACGTGATTTCTTCAGAAGGGAAAGTGCATGCTCCAGGAAGGATTCTTCCATCTCCGCTCTTGCTCAACAATATTGCAGTCCGATCAACACAAAAGGTAAGGGGGAACTTTGTTATAAAAATCTCCCAGTTCAGCAATGTTGTGGAGTGAAAGCGGAGTAAAATTAAAATTAAATATTAATAATTTTAGCTCTGTGTTCAGGAATTGTGGTTGTATGTATATACTACATTTATGCTTGTATGGGAACTGGTGAAAAAGTGACGTTATGTGGAAAATAAAAGGAGAAAGGTGGTGAGGACTTCGTCTGATCAGTGAAGGAAACTCACACCGTGGAACTTGTGGGATGCCAATGGCCATCATATGGGCACCGAGTGGCCTCAATAGTAGACGCTTAGGGACTTTGTACTGTTGCCTAAGGTCAGGGTCGATTGGATCGGCCAGGCCACCAATACGAGTCGGGGACTCGTGAAAAAAAAAAAAAAAAAAAAAAATGTGACGGCATCGCTGATATAGCAGGACGGATGCCTGGTGACCTCAATAGTGCGACCTTAGAGACTTATATTGTTGTCTAGGGCGAAGGGTAACTGGGTTAACCAGGTCGCTACATAATTGTTGAAGTGTGTCTATGATGATATTGTGTGGAAAGCAGGCTTGGCTGTCAAATGGGACAGTGACGCAGCTAGAGAAGTGAGTGATTAGTTGTGGTGCTGCTGTTCATGGGGTGGAAGTGATGATTTGTGGTTCATGAAGAACAATAAGTTGATTTGTATAAAATTGTTGATTTTTATTTTTGTCATGTGAGTTGGAGTCAGAAAAATGGCTTAAAAATAATTTGATAAAGAATGTATATATATAATTAGCATGAAGGTTATATCCCATTGTGTGGTGGGGTTAAACTGTAACCATTTTTGTTTTCAAAAGGGTGCGGCTCTAAAGTTTGGGCCAAACGGTCAGGTGGGCACAAATGCATATTTTGGACAGAGGTGGGGGGTTGCATTGTGCGACGTGGTGGTGGCGAGGCTCTCCACACTTCGGTTGCCCCCCCCTTGTCATCAACTGGGAAGATTCTTTTTTCACTGTACATAGTCTGCTCTCTAGCGGTAAAAGACGTGAACTACAATGCTATGGATGACGCCACACAATATAGATTTGAAACTCGTGTTATAGTTTCAATGTCGGAGTTTAAACTCGGCTTGCAGTTTCCGAATGCCATACGTAATGGGTGTTGTCAAAATTTGCTTTAACAATTGAAGTGGAAAAAAAAAAAAAAAAGCTTACAGCACCTGGTATTCCCAGGCGGTCTCCCATCCAAGTACTAACCAGGCCCGACCCTGCTTAGCTTCCGAGATCGGACGAGATCGGGCGTTCTCAGGGTAGTATGGCCGTAAGCGAGGGTTGAACACAAAATCATGCTTTTTATAGATACAATCGCCCCTGAAAACCAAGCGTTTCATGGAAACATGGCTATCATGAAAAGTTATTGACAGCTTTTTATGTGGCAGCACAAATTTGCCATTGCGACCTGCATTTTGCTGTATCAAAGTAAATGTCATGAAAAGTGGGAAAACCCTATATGGAAGCGCAATGTGTTTTTTTTTTTTTGTTTTTTTTTATGAATAAAGACTGCTGCTTTGAGTTCACAGGGAGCCAGCCTCTTTATTCACTGTACATAGTCTGCTCTCTAGCGGTAAAAGACGTGAACTACAATGCTATGGATGACGCCACACAATATAGATTTGAAACTCGTGTTATAGTTTCAATGTCGGAGTTTAAACTCGGCTTGCAGTTTCCGAATGCCATACGTAATGGGTGTTGTCAAAATTTGCTTTAACAATTGAAGTGGAAAAAAAAAAAAAAAAAGCTTACAGCACCTGGTATTCCCAGGCGGTCTCCCATCCAAGTACTAAGCAGGCCCGACCCTGCTTAGCTTCCGAGATCGGACGAGATCGGGCGTTCTCAGGGTAGTATGGCCGTAAGCGATGGTTGAACACAAAATCATGCTTTTTATAGATACAATCGCCCCTGAAAACCAAGCGTTTCATGGAAACATGGCTATCATGAAAAGTTATTGACAGCTTTTTATGTGGCAGCACAAATTTGCCATTGCGACCTGCATTTTGCTGTATCAAAGTAAATGTCATGAAAAGTGGGAAAACCCTATATGGAAGCGCAATGTGTTTTTTTTTTTGTGTTTTTTTTACGGATAAAGACTGCTGCTTTGATTTCACAGGGAGCCAGCCTCTTTATTCACTGTACATAGTCTGCTCTCTAGCGGTAAAAGACGTGAACTACAATGCTATGGATGACGCCACACAATATAGATTTGAAACTCGGGTTATAGTTTCAATGTCGGACTTAAAACTCGGCTTGCAGTTTCCGAATGCCATACGTAATGGGTGTTGTCAAAATTTGCTTTAACAATTGAAGTGGAAAAAAAAAAGAAAAAAGCTTACAGCACCTGATATTCCCAGGCGGTCTCCCATCCAAGTACTAAGCAGGCCCGACCCTGCTTAGCTTCCGAGATCGGACGAGATCGGGCGTTCTCAGGGTAGTTTGGCCGTAAGCCATGGTTGAACACAAAATCATGCTTTTTATAGATACAATCACCCTTGAAAACCAAGACTTGGCGTTTCATGGAAACATGGCTATCATGAAAAGTTATTGACAGCTTTTTATGTGGTAGCACAAATTTGCCATTGCGACCTGCATTTTGCTGTATCAAAGTAAATGTCATGAAAAGTGGAAAAACCCTACATGGAAGTGCAATGTGTTTTTTTTTTTTTTTTTATGAATAAAGACTGCTGCTTTGAGTTCACAGGGAGCCAGCCTCTTTATTCACTGTACATAGTCTGCTCTCTAGCGGTAAAAGACGTGAACTACAATGCTATGGATGACGCCACACAATATAGATTTGAAACTCGTGTTATAGTTTCAATGTCGGAGTTTAAACTCGGCTTGCAGTTTCCGAATGCCATACGTAATGGGTGTTGTCAAAATTTGCTTTAACAATTGAAGTGGAAAAAAAAAAAAAAAGCTTACAGCACCTGGTATTCCCAGGCGGTCTCCCATCCAAGTACTAACCAGGCCCGACCCTGCTTAGCTTCCGAGATCGGGCGTTCTCAGGGTAGTATGGCCGTAAGCGATGGTTAAACACAAAATCTTGCTTTTTATAGATACAATCGCCCCTGAAAACCAAGCGTTTCATGGAAACATGGCTATCATGAAAAGTTATTGACAGCTTTTTATGTGGCAGCACAAATTTGCCATTGCGACCTGCATTTTGCTGTATCAAAGTAAATGTCATGAAAAGTGGGAAAACCCTATATGGAAGCGCAATGTGTTTTTTTTTTTTGTTTTTTTTTACGGATAAAGACTGCTGCTTTGATTTCACAGGGAGCCAGCCTCTTTATTCACTGTACATAGTCTGCTCTCTAGCGGTAAAAGACGTGAACTACAATGCTATGGATGACGCCACACAATATAGATTTGAAACTCGGGTTATAGTTTCAATGTCGGACTTAAAACTCGGCTTGCAGTTTCCGAATGCCATACGTAATGGGTGTTGTCAAAATTTGCTTTAACAATTGAAGTGGAAAAAAAAAGAAAAAAGCTTACAGCACCTGATATTCCCAGGCGGTCTCCCATCCAAGTACTAACCTGGCCCGACCCTGCTTAGCTTCCGAGATCGGACGAGATCGGGCGTTCTCAGGGTAGTTTGGCCGTAAGCCATGGTTGAACACAAAATCATGCTTTTTATAGATACAATCACCCTTGAAAACCAAGACTTGGCGTTTCATGGAAACATGGCTATCATGAAAAGTTATTGACAGCTTTTTATGTGGTAGCACAAATTTGCCATTGCGACCTGCATTTTGCTGTATCAAAGTAAATGTCATGAAAAGTGGAAAAACCCTACATGGAAGTGCAATGTGTTTTTTTTTTTTTTTTATGAATAAAAACTGCTGCTTTGAGTTCACAGGGAGCCAGCCTCTTTATTCACTGTACATAGTCTGCTCTCTAGCGGTAAAAGACGTGAACTACAATGCTATGGATGACGCCACACAATATAGATTTGAAACTCGTGTTATAGTTTCAATGTCGGAGTTTAAACTCGGCTTGCAGTTTCCGAATGCCATACGTAATGGGTGTTGTCAAAATTTGCTTTAACAATTGAAGTGGAAAAAAAAAAAAAAAAGCTTACAGCACCTGGTATTCCCAGGCGGTCTCCCATCCAAGTACTAAGCAGGCCCGACCCTGCTTAGCTTCCGAGATCGGACGAGATCGGGCGTTCTCAGGGTAGTATGGCCGTAAGCGATGGTTGAACACAAAATCATGCTTTTTATAGATACAATCGCCCCTGAAAACCAAGCCGGCGTTTCATGGAAACATGGCTATCATGAAAAGTTATTGACAGCTTTTTATGTGGCAGCACAAATTTGCCATTGCGACCTGCATTTTGCTGTATCAAAGTAAATGTCATGAAAAGTGGGAAAACCCTATATGGAACCGCAATGTGTTTTTTTTTTTTTTTTTTCTTACGGATAAAGACTGCTGCTTTGATTTCACAGGGAGCCAGCCTCATTATTCACTGTACATAGTCTGCTCTCTAGCGGTAAAAGACGTGAACTACAATGCTATGGATGACGCCACACAATATAGATTTGAAACTCGGGTTATAGTTTCAATGTCGGAGTTTAAACTCGGCTTGCAGTTTCCGAATGCCATACGTAATGGGTGTTGTCAAAATTTGCTTTAACAATTGAAGTGGAAAAAAAAAAGAAAAAAGCTTACAGCACCTGATATTCCCAGGCGGTCTCCCATCCAAGTACTAACCTGGCCCGACCCTGCTTAGCTTCCGAGATCGGACGAGATCGGGCGTTCTCAGGGTAGTATGGCCGTAAGCCATGGTTGAACACAAAATCATGCTTTTTATAGATACAATCACCCTTGAAAACCAAGACTTGGCGTTTCATGGAAACATGGCTGTTAGAGTGGTGCTCACTCTAACTTATTTTGCAAGAACCACACGGGAGACAGTAGTTTGCCCTTTGACACCTGCAGGTGGAGAGTCCATTCGTCGCCGTGCGTACAGCGATGATCGAATGGAGGTCTGACTCTCGCCTCCTGCATGAGCATTTTTATTAAGAGAAACAGGGTGGGGGTGACAGTGGACTGGATAGGGAAGAGAAAACCCTTGACCTCTAGTCAAAGCATAGCAGGGGATGTTTTACGACATTGTGTAGGATGGGACAAGCTAGGTAATTTATTACTGGTTACACACCAACGTAAGCATAAAACTAATCTAGCTAGGTTATTTATTACTGGTTACATACATTCCAACATAATCATACGATCAAGATAGTTTGGAAAACCCTGACATATCCCTCCTGTTTTATCATATGATTATGTCAACCCAATCCACAAACATAAGCAAGAAAATATAAAGAAGAGCAGTAAAAATAATAAAAACACTAATAAAAAAGATCGACAAAAAACAGAGATGACAGCGGACGGGTCGGGGATCGTGTATGGTGAAACATGACAAAAACAACAAACAATGATAGCAATAACTTCCAGTGAAGATGAGGTTTTTCCTCAATACTCCAGTTCAAACTTAGTGTGTGATCTAAAAACCTGCTGGCCGATGTTAAATCGCAGGAAAAGTCTCACACGGTCCCTCTGCCTTAGGCGACCAGAATGCTATCAATAAAAAACAAAAAAACAAAGCCACGATCCGTTCTGAATGAATTAGGTCCCGTCCAATGGTGCAGCCATGTTGGCAGGAGAGCCCTTACGCCTTGAACTGGCTCTCCCATCCTGGCACACAGCGGTGATGTCCAAAGCTCCCATCCAGTTTCCTCCTGGAGAGCAGTTGTCGTTGATGCATTCGTGGGTCTTGTTTTCTTGGATGAAACACGTGTAGTCCATTCCAGGTAGCCTTTTTGTTTAGGCCACTTGTGGCATCTGTCGTCCTCCAACAGTTACATTGGGATCAATGCAAAAGAGTTCAATCACAGATTCATTTCTGCGAGTCCAGGGCGGTAGGGGTAGCGTCGCTGACGGTGACAGCACGGTGTTGATATCCAACTCCTCCCATGGATGCCATACATTTCGCTTCAGTGACATTCATTTCCCTGGCCTCCAAGTGAACTTGCGTGGAGGAAGGGGGGTGTTTTGAACACACATAACACCCCTCCTGTGTGTGGGCTCTCAGTGAACTTGACGTACCGGTACCACGTGTTGGTTTCGTATGGGTTTCTGGGGTCTCATGACCGGTCCTCAAAGTTCTCATCGTGTGACCATCGTTTTCCACGGTCAACATTATCACTTGGTCTGTTCAGATGAGTCCATAGACCATAGCATGCTCCAACCACAACGCAGCAGAGGATCCACCTGGCATCTGGAGCCCCATTGCTACTAAGATGACAGGAACACCGAGACATACCCCCGCCTAGCGGAGTTGGGATCGTTGTTCGCAGACTTCGCCACCACCCCGAAATGAGGGGCCCAGCACTCCCTGTAGCTTGCAGTGGCTGAGGTGAATCCAGGGCTGGGTTGTTCAGCGATCTTCACTAAGGTGGGGGTAGTCAGCAAGACTTGGAATGGTCCCTCCCACCGTGGGCTGACCCAGTTCTTTCTTCTAATGACCTTGATGTAGACCCAGTCTCCTGGATTGATGGGGTTGTCGACCTGTGAGGAGGAAAGATCAGGCGGCAGTAAATTTGCATTGGACATATCTTTCAGTTTGAGGGTCCTGATCATATAAACTGCCATGGACTGTTCTTCATCTGCCCTTTGCAACTCTTGTAGTCAATTGTAATGCCCTTTTCAACGAGGCAGATAGGAGTGTTTGTGGGAAGAGTTTGAGCACTCCCTACTGATTCCTCCTAACCAAACACCGATCATGACAGGGGCTTTCCCATTTATTGCCTCCTGTCTTAAAGGAGATTCCCTTATCCATGCCGTCTTCTTCCTAACACATTCGCACCCACACAGGTTGTGCACATAAACGCACACACACCGAGCGCGCACCCAAGGCTCAGACAAACGACTACAGCCTGACACAACTTTACAGAGATTACGCACGAACACAGAACACAGACAAAGGGATTCTATACATCTCTCATGTAGCTTCTTTTGATAGAACCTCCTATTGGTAACTGCGTAGCGGACTGTTTAGCATATAATCCCTTACTCAACTCCCTTGCTTCTACTTTTCCATGTCGGTGCAGTTGTAAGTGACCCCTATTGCAGTCAGACCCCTATTGTTAACTGTCGCCTTGTGCGACTCCTATGCATGATTGTGTGAAAGTCAAAAATTGAACGTATCCAACTTTCTGACCACCCAAACTCCACTGTGGGGCAACAAACTTACTATTTTATTGAGTAGGTACATTGAGGAACCTAGCTTCCTCTTGACTGAATTCACTTTAGTCCAAATGTCCTATTCTAAAATGTATATAACTCAACCTCTCCTTCTTGAGCCTGACGAGCCAAAATATCAGATGTTTCCTACCGTTTTAGCCTATTTGTTCTATCCAAATCTGTTCAGTCTCCGATTATAATGCTTTTCTCTGTAGCTCTACGCATTATTTAAATTTTTAACAAATCTCCTCAGTTCTGTCAAACCCAGTGCACAATGAAGCTCCCTTCCACTTTGAGCCAAGCTCCACCAAGTTTGGTAACGCCACAGCAAGGAGTGCGATTTGGTCGTCGGACACTTCAAGTCCATATCTTTTGCAGCACCTCACACTCTCAAGTTGGTGTTCTTTTGTTGTTGCTTCAGAGCCAACCCATCCATCACTCTCGAATGAGTCCATTGTTCAAATGAGTCCATTTTCATCATTGTGAGTTCCTCTGCTTCTCACTGTCTTTTCTCGTCCCCAAGGATGTCGTCTTTTCTCTGGAGTGTACTTGCCCCCCTCCAAGCACAACAACAGTCTTTCCTTGTCCTTGCCAAAGGTCAAAGATGCCTCAAAGCCAGGCACCGTTTTGTAGACGTCCACGGCTGCAGGCAGAGTCTCGGGATCGAGTTTCAGGGATCCTGGCACTGAGAGCGACAGACTGGGACATCAAACTTGTAACCAAATGTAGCTGCTGCTAGTAACGTTTGTTTACCAAACTTCAAATTCTCCTAGTAACAGTGATCTCGTCTTTATGTTGTAAGTCCTGCAACTCATCCTATTTTCGAGCTACGTTCTGTCTCTAGTTCCAATTTAATGGGACAGCACATTGTTTTTTCAGTATCATTATTCAAAATTAACGCATCGAGGTCTGCGTTCGACATCTAGCCCTGATCTATGTCTTGATCTCTCAAACGTTATTACTTGTGTCATGCTTGCTCAAAATGTGACTTAGAATATGGTGTTGTGAATTTCCAATCTCCCTGATCAAATTGGATCCCGCTTCTTAGCTCTTCTTTCTCATGCTCCTGTTAGCCTGCAATTGTCCAAATCAGTAATGTTGTTTTCTTTTAACGGTCTTTCTTTTGAACCTCTAAATCTCTCGTGTTGCTAACCTATCTACACCAGGAAGGGTCTTAAAGAAAGGACCAACAGATTACTCCCAATATCTCCTCATTATTTATGAGTTAGCCTCCCTTTCCTCACTCGGGTGCATATCTTGTCAGTTGTTAATGGAAACCAGATGTCTCGTGCCAATGAGATCATGGACCAAGGCCCAAACAATCCCGCACAAACCTGACCTGAAACATGACCCGGTCACACTTAGGCTTACTTGTGAGATATACATTGCATGATACCAGAATAGAAATTTACCACAGTATGACACTAAATGTATTAGAAAATCCATATGTCGTAAAGTGTTGTATTATTACTATCTTCCACTATCTGTCCTATTCACTCCCTCCTTCTGAGGCTTGGCAACGCCCATGCCTCACACCTTGACAAACATTCTGGGAGAATGTGTTCTTTACTACATATGATTCCATCATCAATTAATTTGATTTTCTTTCCAAAACGCTTCTCAATTTCCCAGTTCACACATCTTCTGCATGTGTTACTGGTTCTCCAGTTTTTTCTCTTGTTAATTATCAATCCAAAAGCTACGTTTTTCTTTTTAGCATTTAACTTACTCAAAATCACTCTTTCATCAAAGTCGCTCTACTAATTTTCCATAGTAGTCGCCAACAACTTCAACCATTCAACCTGTATTTTCCTTTCATTCAGGGAATCATTCATCAATGCTCATTTGCATCTCACATACAGTCTCCAAAAAGGAGTCTTTGGTCTAAATTCATCCAAGCTCACCACACAACATTCATATACCATCTTCAACTCAAGGTTCCTGATAGAACAATCCATCAATCCAAAAAAACTCAACTCATAAAAACTACTGGCAAATTAATCTGAATTTTTTCTTTGTTTTTAAATTTAAAGAACTCAATCTCTCAGATTTAGCTTGCATATAGAAGTTTGTATAACTTTATAACATCATCATTGGTGCCTCTCCCGTCACTCTGGTTAGGTTGGCAAAGTAAAAAGCGCTCTTGGGTGCTTCAGAGTGCCGAGTTTATCACTGCACATAAAGAAATGACCACCTGCAACGTTTGGTTTATGTTTTATGAGCATTTTTAATTGTATTGCTTAGAGCGCATTTTCTCGACGAGCTGAGCACTATTTCTAGTAAAAAGCGCTCTTGGGTGCTTCAGAGTGCCGGGTTTATCACTGCACATGCAGAAATGACCACCTGCAACGTTTGGTTTATGTTTTATAAGCATTTTTTGTTTTATTGCTTAAATCGCATTTTCTCGACGAGCTGAGCACGTTTTCTGGATGGTGCCTCTCCCGTCACTCTGGTTAGGTTGGCATAGTAAAACGCGCTCTTGGGGGCTTCAGAGTGCCCAGTTTATCACTGCGCATGCAGAAATGACCACCTGCAACGTTTGGTTTATGTTTTATAAGCATTTTTAGTTTTATTGCTTAAATCGCATTTTCTCGACGAGCTGAGCACGTTTTCTGGATGGTGCCTCTCCCGTCACTCTGGTTAGGTTGGCAAAGTAAAAAGCGCTCTTGGGTGCTTCAGAGTGCCGAGTTTATCACTGCACATAAAGAAATGACCACCTGCAACGTTTGGTTTATGTTTTATGAGCATTTTTAATTGTATTGCTTAGAGCGCATTTTCTCGACGAGCTGAGCACTATTTCTAGTAAAAAGCGCTCTTGGGTGCTTCAGAGTGCCGGGTTTATCACTGCGCATGCAGAAATGACCACCTGCAACGTTTGGTTTATGTTTTATAAGCATTTTTTGTTTTATTGCTTAAATCGCATTTTCTCGACGAGCTGAGCACGTTTTCTGGATGGTGCCTCTCCCGTCACTCTGGTTAGGTTGGCATAGTAAAAAGCGCTCTTGGGGGCTTCAGAGTGCCCAGTTTATCACTGCGCATGCAGAAATGACCACCTGCAACGTTTGGTTTATGTTTTATAAGCATTTTTAGTTTTATTGCTTAAATCGCATTTTCTCGACGAGCTGAGCACGTTTTCTGGATGGTGCCTCTCCCGTCACTCTGGTTAGGTTGGCAAAGTAAAAAGCGCTCTTGGGTGCTTCAGAGTGCCGAGTTTATCACTGCACATAAAGAAATGACCACCTGCAACGTTTGGTTTATGTTTTATGAGCATTTTTAATTGTATTGCTTAGAGCGCATTTTCTCGACGAGCTGAGCACTATTTCTAGTAAAAAGCGCTCTTGGGTGCTTCAGAGTGCCGGGTTTATCACTGCGCATGCAGAAATGACCACCTGCAACGTTTGGTTTATGTTTTATAAGCATTTTTTGTTTTATTGCTTAAATCGCATTTTCTCGACGAGCTGAGCACGTTTTCTGGATGGTGCCTCTCCCGTCACTCTGGTTAGGTTGGCATAGTAAAAAGCGCTCTTGGGGGCTTCAGAGTGCCCAGTTTATCACTGCGCATGCAGAAATGACCACCTGCAACGTTTGGTTTATGTTTTATAAGCATTTTTAGTTTTATTGCTTAAATCGCATTTTCTCGACGAGCTGAGCACGTTTTCTGGATGGTGCCTCTCCCGTCACTCTGGTTAGGTTGGCAAAGTAAAAAGCGCTCTTGGGTGCTTCAGAGTGCCGAGTTTATCACTGCACATAAAGAAATGACCACCTGCAACGTTTGGTTTATGTTTTATGAGCATTTTTAATTGTATTGCTTAGAGCGCATTTTCTCGACGAGCTGAGCACTATTTCTAGTAAAAAGCGCTCTTGGGTGCTTCAGAGTGCCGGGTTTATCACTGCGCATGCAGAAATGACCACCTGCAACGTTTGGTTTATGTTTTATAAGCATTTTTAGTTTTATTGCTTAAATCGCATTTTCTCGACGAGCTGAGCACGTTTTCTGGATGGTGCCTCTCCCGTCACTCTGGTTAGGTTGGCAAAGTAAAAAGCGCTCTTGGGTGCTTCAGAGTGCCGAGTTTATCACTGCACATAAAGAAATGACCACCTGCAACGTTTGGTTTATGTTTTATGAGCATTTTTAATTGTATTGCTTAGAGCGCATTTTCTCGACGAGCTGAGCACTATTTCTAGTAAAAAGCGCTCTTGGGTGCTTCAGAGTGCCGGGTTTATCACTGCGCATGCAGAAATGACCACCTGCAACGTTTGGTTTATGTTTTATAAGCATTTTTTGTTTTATTGCTTAAATCGCATTTTCTCGACGAGCTGAGCACGTTTTCTGGATGGTGCCTCTCCCGTCACTCTGGTTAGGTTGGCATAGTAAAAAGTGCACTTGGGGGCTTCAGAGTGCCCAGTTTATCACTGCGCATGCAGAAATGACCACCTGCAACGTTTGGTTTATGTTTTATAAGCATATTTAGTTTTATTGCTTAAATCGCATTTTCTCGACGAGCTGAGCACGTTTTCTGGATGGTGCCTCTCCCGTCACTCTGGTTAGGTTGGCATAGTAAAAAGTGCTCTTGGGGGCTTCAGAGTGCCCAGTTTATCACTGCGCATGCAGAAATGACCACCTGCAACGTTTGGTTTATGTTTTATAAGCATTTTTAGTTTTATTGCTTAAATCGCATTTTCTCGACGAGCTGAGCACGTTTTCTGGATGGTGCCTCTCCCGTCACTCTGGTTAGGTTGGCAAAGTAAAAAGCGCTCTTGGGTACTTCAGAGTGCCGAGTTTATCACTGCACATGAAGAAATGACCACCTGCAACGTTTGGTTTATGTTTTATGAGCATTTTTAATTGTATTGCTTAGAGCGCATTTTCTCGACGAGCTGAGCACTATTTCTAGTAAAAAGCGCTCTTGGGTGCTTCAGAGTGCCGGGTTTATCACTGCGCATGCAGAAATGACCACCTGCAACGTTTGGTTTATGTTTTATAAGCATTTTTTGTTTTATTGCTTAAATCGCATTTTCTCGACGAGCTGAGCACGTTTTCTGGATGGTGCTTCTCCCGTGACTCTGGTTAGGTTGGCATAGTAAAAAGTGCTCTTGGGGGCTTCAGAGTGCCCAGTTTATCACTGCGCATGCAGAAATGACCACCTGCAACGTTTGGTTTATGTTTTATAAGCATTTTTAGTTTTATTGCTTAAATCGCATTTTCTCGACGAGCTGAGCACGTTTTCTGGATGGTGCCTCTCCCGTCACTCTGGTTAGGTTGGCAAAGTAAAAAGCGCTCTTGGGTGCTTCAGAGTGCCGAGTTTATCACTGCACATAAAGAAATGACCACCTGCAACGTTTGGTTTATGTTTTATGAGCATTTTTAATTGTATTGCTTAGAGCGCATTTTCTCGACGAGCTGAGCACGTTTTCTAGTAAAAAGCGCTCTTGGGTGCTTCAGAGTGCCGGGTTTATCACTGCGCATGCAGAAATGACCACCTGCAACGTTTGGTTTATGTTTTATAAGCATTTTTTGTTTTATTGCTTAAATCGCATTTTCTCGACGAGCTGAGCACGTTTTCTGGATGGTGCCTCTCCCGTCACTCTGGTTAGGTTGGCATAGTAAAAAGTGCTCTTGGGGGCTTCAGAGTGCCCAGTTTATCACTGCGCATGCATAAATGACCACCTGCAACGTTTGGTTTATGTTTTATAAGCATTTTTAGTTTTATTGCTTAAATCGCATTTTCTCGACGAGCTGAGCACGTTTTCTGGATGGTGCCTCTCCCGTCACTCTTGTTAGGTTGGCAAAGTAAAAAGCGCTCTTGAGTGCTTCAGAGTGCCGAGTTTATCACTGCACATAAAGAAATGACCACCTGCAACGTTTGGTTTATGTTTTATGAGCATTTTTAATTGTATTGCTTAGAGCGCATTTTCTCGACGAGCTGATCACGTTTTCTAGTTAAAAGCGCTCTTGGGTGCTTCAGAGTGCCGGGTTTATCACTGCGCATGCAGAAATGACCACCTGCAACGTTTGGTTTATGTTTTATAAGCATTTTTTGTTTTATTGCTTAAATCGCATTTTCTCGACGAGCTGAGCACGTTTTCTGGATGGTGCCTCTCCCGTCACTCTGGTTAGGTTGGCATAGTAAAAAGTGCTCTTGGGGGCTTCAGAGTGCCCAGTTTATCACTGCGCATGCAGAAATGACCACCTGCAACGTTTGGTTTATGTTTTATAAGCATTTTTAGTTTTATTGCTTAAATCGCATTTTCTCGACGAGCTGAGCACGTTTTCTGGATGGTGCCTCTCCCGTCACTCTGGTTAGGTTGGCAAAGTAAAAAGCGCTCTTGGGTGCTTCAGAGTGCCGAGTTTATCACTGCACATAAAGAAATGACCACCTGCAACGTTTGGTTTATGTTTTATGAGCATTTTTAATTGTATTGCTTAGAGCGCATTTTCTCGACGAGCTGAGCACGTTTTCTGGATGGTGCCTCTCCCGTCACTCTGGTTAGGTTGGCATAGTAAAAAGTGCTCTTGGGGGCTTCAGAGTGCCCAGTTTATCACTGCGCATGCAGAAATGACCACCTGCAACGTTTGGTTTATGTTTTATAAGCATTTTTTTGTTTTATTGCTTAAATCGCATTTTCTCGACGAGCTGAGCACGTTTTCTGGATGGTGCCTCTCCCGTCACTCTGGTTAGGTTGGCATAGTAAAAAGTGCTCTTGGGGGCTTCAGAGTGCCCAGTTTATCACTGCGCATGCAGAAATGACCACCTGCAACGTTTGGTTTATGTTTTATAAGCATTTTTAGTTTTATTGCTTAAATCGCATTTTCTCGACGAGCTGAGCACGTTTTCTGGATGGTGCCTCTCCCGTCACTCTGGTTAGGTTGGCAAAGTAAAAAGCGCTCTTGGGTGCTTCAGAGTGCCGAGTTTATCACTGCACATAAAGAAATGACCACCTGCAACGTTTGGTTTATGTTTTATGAGCATTTTTAATTGTATTGCTTAGAGCGCATTTTCTCGACGAGCTGAGCACGTTTTCTGGATGGTGCCTCTCCCGTCACTTTGGTTAGGTTGGCATAGTAAAAAGTGCTCTTGGGGGCTTCAGAGTGCCCAGTTTATCACTGCGCATGCAGAAATGACCACCTGCAACGTTTGGTTTATGTTTTATAAGCATTTTTAGTTTTATTGCTTAAATCGCATTTTCTCGACGAGCTGAGCACGTTTTCTGGATGGTGCCTCTCCCGTCACTCTGGTTAGGTTGGCAAAGTAAAAAGCGCTCTTGGGTGCTTCAGAGTGCCGAGTTTATCACTGCACATGAAGAAATGACCACCTGCAACGTTTGGTTTATGTTTTATGAGCATTTTTAATTGTATTGCTTAGAGCGCATTTTCTCGACGAGCTGAGCACGTTTTCTAGTAAAAAGCGCTCTTGGGTGCTTCAGAGTGCCGGGTTTATCACTGCGCATGCAGAAATGACCACCTGCAACGTTTGGTTTATGTTTTATAAGCATTTTTTGTTTTATTGCTTAAATCGCATTTTCTCGACGAGCTGAGCACGTTTTCTGGATGGTGCCTCTCCCGTCACTCTGGTTAGGTTGGCATAGTAAAAAGTGCTCTTGGGGGCTTCAGAGTGCCCAGTTTATCACTGCGCATGCAGAAATGAACACCTGCAACGTTTGGTTTATGTTTTATAAGCATTTTTAGTTTTATTGCTTAAATCGCATTTTCTCGACGAGCTGAGCACGTTTTCTGGATGGTGCCTCTCCCGTCACTCTGGTTAGGTTGGCAAAGTAAAAAGCGCTCTTGGGTGCTTCAGAGTGCCGAGTTTATCACTGCACATGAAGAAATGACCACCTGCAACGTTTGGTTTATGTTTTATGAGCATTTTTAATTGTATTGCTTAGAGCGCATTTTCTCGACGAGCTGAGCACGTTTTCTAGTTAAAAGCGCTCTTGGTGCTTCAGAGTGCCGAGTTTATCACTGCGCATGAAGAAATGACCACCTGCAACGTTTGGTTTATGTTTTATAAGCATTTTTAATTTTATTGCTTAAATCGCATTTTCTCGACGAGCTGAGCACGTTTTCTGGATGGTGCCTCTCCCGTCACTCTGGTTAGGTTGGCATAGTAAAAAGTGCTCTTGGGGGCTTCAGAGTGCCCAGTTTATCACTGCGCATGCAGAAATGACCACCTGCAACGTTTGGTTTATGTTTTATAAGCATTTTTAATTGTATTGCTTAGAGCGCATTTTCTCGACGAGCTGAGCACGTTTTCTAGTAAAAAGCGCTCTTGGGTGCTTCAGAGTGCCGAGTTTATCACTGCGCATGCAGAAATGACCACCTGCAACGTTTGGTTTATGTTTTATAAGCATTTTTTGTTTTATTGCTTAAATCGCATTTTCTCGACGAGCTGAGCACGTTTTCTGGATGGTGCCTCTCCCGTCACTCTGGTTAGGTTGGCATAGTAAAAAGTGCTCTTGGGGGCTTCAGAGTGCCCAGTTTATCACTGCGCATGCAGAAATGACCACCTGCAACGTTTGGTTTATGTTTTATAAGCATTTTTAATTGTATTGCTTAGAGTGCATTTTCTCGACGAGCTGAGCACGTTTTCTAGTAAAAAGCGCTCTTGGGTGCTTCAGAGTGCCGAGTTGAGTGCGTGGTTTAGCGTCCGCCCCCGGTCCCTTATGGGACCCTATTTGGCCCGCGGACCGGCTGGCGGGAGCTCCGTGAAAGCCTGTCCGCCCTCCGAGCACTCCTGCCGGGCGTGGGTTAGAGACCGCGCCCGGTCACTTATGGGACCCTAATTGGCCCGCGGACCGGCTGGCGGGACCTCCGTGAATGCCTATCCGCCCTCCGAGCACTCCTGCCGGGCCTGAGTTAGAGACCGCGCCCGGTCAGTTATGGGACCCTAAATAGCCCGCGGACCGGCTGGCGGGACCTCCGTGAATGCCTATCCGCCCTCCGAGCACTCCTGCCGGGCCTGACTTAGAGACCGCGCCCGGTCAGTTATGGGACCCTAAATGGCCCGCGGACCGGCTGGCGGGACCTCCGTGAATGCCTATCCGCCCTACGAGCACTCCTGCCGGGCCTGAGTTAGAGACCGCGCACGGTCACTTATGGGACCTTAAATGGCCCACGGTTCTCTTTGCATTGCACTTGTTCCAGAGTCAAGTGTGAGCATGTGCCACACTGCCTTGACAACCCCCCCCCAGTCTAAATGCAATTTGTTGTTGGCCAGTGCAGTGGTCCTAAACTGTACTTCTGCGAGTTATTTTCTTTCATTCTTAGCTATATTTTCTACATTTTACATACGGCTGGCGGGACCTCCGTGAAAGCCTATCCGCCTTCCGAGCTCTCATGCCTGGCGTGGGTTAGCGTCCGCGCCCGGTCCCTTATGGAACCCTATTTGGCCCGCGGACCTGCTGGCGGGGCTTCCGTGAAAGCCTATCCGCCTTCCGAGCGCTCTTGCCGGGCGTGAGTTAGCGTCCGCGCCCGGTCGCCTCACGTCACTCTGGTTAAGTTGGCATAGTAAAAAGCGCTCTTGGGTCCTTCAGAGTGCGGAGTTTATCACTGCGCATGAAGAAATGACAACCTGCAACGTTTGGTTTATGTTTTATAAGCATTTTTAGTTTTATTGCTTAAATCGCATTTTCTCGACGAGCTGAGCACGTTTTCTGGATGGTGCCTCTCCCGTCACTCTGGTTAGGTTGGCAAAGTAAAAAGTGCTCTTGGGTGCTTCAGAGTGCCGAGTTTATCACTGCGCATGAAGAAATGACCACCTGCAACGTTTGGTTTATGTTTTATAAGCATTTTTAATTGTATTGCTTAGAGCGCATGTTCTCGACGAGCTGAGCACGTTTTCTAGTAAAAAGCGCTCTTGGGTGCTTCAGAGTGCCGGGTTTATCACTGCGCATGCAGAAATGACCACCTGCAACGTTTGGTTTATGTTTTATAAGCATTTTTTGTTTTATTGCTTAAATCGCATTTTCTCGACGAGCTGAGCACGTTTTCTGGATGGTGCCTCTCCCGTCACTCTGGTTAGGTTGGCATAGTAAAAAGTGCTCTTGGGGGCTTCAGAGTGCCGAGTTATCACTGCGCATGCAGAAATGACCACCTGCAACGTTTGGTTTATGTTTTATAAGCATTTTTAGTTTTATTGCTTAAATCGCATTTTCTCGATGAGCTGAGCACGTTTTCTGGATGGTGCCTCTCCCGTCACTCTGGTTAGGTTGGCAAAGTAAAAAGTGCTCTTGGGTGCTTCAGAGTGCCGAGTTTATCACTGCGCATGAAGAAATGACCACCTGCAACGTTTGGTTTATGTTTTATAAGCATTTTTAATTGTATTGCTTAGAGCGCATTTTCTCGACGAGCTGAGCACGTTTTCTAGTAAAAAGCGCTCTTGGGTGCTTCAGAGTGCCGAGTTTATCACTGCGCATGCAGAAATGACCACCTGCAACGTTTGGTTTATGTTTTATAAGCATTTTTAGTTATATTGCTTAAATCGCATTTTCTCGACGAGCTGAGCACGTTTTCTGGATGGTGCCTCTCCCGTCACTCTGGTTAGGTTGGCATAGTAAAAAGTGCTCTTGGGGGCTTCAGAGTGCCCAGTTTATCACTGCGCATGCAGAAATGACCACCTGCAACGTTTGGTTTATGTTTTATAAGCATTTTTAATTGTATTGCTTAGAGCGCATTTTCTCGACGAGCTGAGCACGTTTTCTAGTAAAAAGCGCTCTTGGGTGCTTCAGAGTGCCGAGTTTATCACTGCGCATGCAGAAATGACCACCTGCAACGTTTGGTTTATGTTTTATAAGCATTTT
Organism: Syngnathus acus; assembly: GCF_901709675.1. Lineage (NCBI taxonomy): Eukaryota > Metazoa > Chordata > Actinopteri > Syngnathiformes > Syngnathidae > Syngnathus > Syngnathus acus. Next base: position 37,608 of record NW_023590206.1, read on the forward strand.
TTGTTTTATTGCTTAAATCGCATTTTCTCGACGAGCTGAGCACGTTTTCTGGATGGTGCCTCTCCCGTCACTCTGGTTAGGTTGGCATAGTAAAAAGTGCTCTTGGGGGCTTCAGAGTGCCCAGTTTATCACTGCGCATGCAGAAATGACCACCTGCAACGTTTGGTTTATGTTTTATAAGCATTTTTAATTGTATTGCTTAGAGTGCATTTTCTCGACGAGCTGAGCACCTTTTCTAGTAAAAAGCGCTCTTGGGTGCTTCAGAGTGCCGAGTTGAGTGCGTGGTTTAGCGTCCGCCCCCGGTCCCTTATGGGACCCTATTTGGCCCGCGGACCGGCTGGCGGGAGCTCCGTGAAAGCCTGTCCGCCCTCCGAGCACTCCTGCCGGGCGTGGGTTAGAGACCGCGCCCGGTCACTTATGGGACCCTAATTGGCCCGCGGACCGGCTGGCGGTACCTTCGTGAATGCCTATCCGCCCTCCGAGCACTCCTGCCGGGCCTGAGTTAGAGACCGCGCCCGGTCCCTTACGGGACCCTAATTGGCCCGCGGACCGGCTGGCGGTACCTCCGTGAATGCCTATCCGCCCTCCGAGCACTCCTGCCGGGCGTGAGTTAGAGACCGCGCCCGGTCACTTATGGGACCCTAAATGGCCCGCGGACCGGCTGGCGGTACCTCCGTGAAAGCCTATCCGCCCTCCGAGCACTCCTGCCGGGCGTGAGTTAGAGACCGCGCACGGTCACTTATGGGACCTTAAATGGCCCGCGGACCGGCTGGCGGGACCTCCGTGAATGCCTATCCGCCCTCCGAGCACTCCTGCCGGGCCTGAGTTAGAGACCGCGCCCGGTCACTTATGGGACCTTAAATGGCCCGCGGACCGGCTGGCGGGACCTCCGTGAATGCCTATCCGCCCTCCGAGCACTCCTGCCGGGCCTGAGTTAGAGACCGCGCCCGGTCAGTTATGGGACCCTAAATAGCCCGCGGACCGGCTGGCGGGACCTCCGTGAATGCCTATCCGCCCTCCGAGCACTCCTGCCGGGCCTGACTTAGAGACCGCGCCCGGTCAGTTATGGGACCCTAAATGGCCCGCGGACCGCCTGGCGGGATCTCCGTGAATGCCTATCCGCCCTACGAGCACTCCTGCCGGGCCTGAGTTAGAGACCGCGCACGGTCACTTATGGGACCTTAAATGGCCCGCGGACCGGCTGGCGGGACCTTCGTGAAAGCCTATCCGCCTTCCGAGCTCTCATGCCTGGCGTGGGTTAGCGTCCGCGCCCGGTCCCTTATGGAACCCTATTTGGCCCGCGGACCTGCTGGCAGGGCTTCCGTGAAAGCCTATCCGCCTTCCGAGCGCTCTTGCCGGGCGTGAGTTAGCGTCCGCGCCCGGTCGCCTCACGTCACTCTGGTTAAGTTGGCATAGTAAAAAGCGCTCTTGGGTCCTTCAGAGTGCGGAGTTTATCACTGCGCATGAAGAAATGACAACCTGCAACGTTTGGTTTATGTTTTATAAGCATTTTTAATTTTATTGCTTAAATCGCATTTTCTCGACGAGCTGAGCACGTTTTCTGGATGGTGCCTCTCCCGCCACTCTGGTTAGGTTGGCAAAGTAAAAAGTGCTCTTGGGTGCTTCAGAGTGCCGAGTTTATCACTGCGCATGAAGAAATGACCACCTGCAACGTTTGGTTTATGTTTTATAAGCATTTTTAATTGTATTGCTTAGAGCGCATGTTCTCGACGAGCTGAGCACGTTTTCTAGTAAAAAGCGCTCTTGGGTGCTTCAGACTGCCGGGTTTATCACTGCGCATGCAGAAATGACCACCTGCAACGTTTGGTTTATGTTTTATAAGCATTTTTTGTTTTATTGCTTAAATCGCATTTTCTCGACGAGCTGAGCACGTTTTCTGGATGGTGCCTCTCCCGTCACTCTGGTTAGGTTGGCATAGTAAAAAGTGCTCTTGGGGGCTTCAGAGTGCCGAGTTATCACTGCGCATGCAGAAATGACCACCTGCAACGTTTGGTTTATGTTTTATAAGCATTTTTAGTTTTATTGCTTAAATCGCATTTTCTCGATGAGCTGAGCACGTTTTCTGGATGGTGCCTCTCCCGTCACTCTGGTTAGGTTGGCAAAGTAAAAAGTGCTCTTGGGTGCTTCAGAGTGCCGAGTTTATCACTGCGCATGAAGAAATGACCACCTGCAACGTTTGGTTTATGTTTTATAAGCATTTTTAATTGTATTGCTTAGAGCGCATTTTCTCGACGAGCTGAGCACGTTTTCTGGATGGTGCCTCTCCCGTCACTCTGGTTAGGTTGGCATAGTAAAAAGTGCTCTTGGGGGCTTC
>NW_023590207.1:0-39393 GCF_901709675.1 Syngnathus acus
CGCTCTTGGGTGCTTCAGAGTGCCGGGTTTATCACTGCGCATGCAGAAATGACCACCTGCAACGTTTGGTTTATGTTTTATAAGCATTTTTTGTTTTATTGCTTAAATCGCATTTTCTCGACGAGCTGAGCACGTTTTCTGGATGGTGCCTCTCCCGTCACTCTGGTTAGGTTGGCATAGTAAAAAGCGCTCTTGGGGGCTTCAGAGTGCCCAGTTTATCACTGCGCATGCAGAAATGACCACCTGCAACGTTTGGTTTATGTTTTATAAGCATTTTTAGTTTTATTGCTTAAATCGCATTTTCTCGACGAGCTGAGCACGTTTTCTGGATGGTGCCTCTCCCGTCACTCTGGTTAGGTTGGCAAAGTAAAAAGCGCTCTTGGGTGCTTCAGAGTGCCGAGTTTATCACTGCACATAAAGAAATGACCACCTGCAACGTTTGGTTTATGTTTTATGAGCATTTTTAATTGTATTGCTTAGAGCGCATTTTCTCGACGAGCTGAGCACGTTTTCTGGATGGTGCCTCTCCCGTCACTCTGGTTAGGTTGGCAAAGTAAAAAGCGCTCTTGGGTGCTTCAGAGTGCCGAGTTTATCACTGCGCATGAAGAAATGACCACCTGCAACGTTTGGTTTATGTTTTATAAGCATTTTTAATTGTATTGCTTAGAGTGCATTTTCTCGACGAGCTGAGCACGTTTTCTAGTAAAAAGCGCTCTTGGGTGCTTCAGAGTGCCGAGTTGAGTGCGTGGTTTAGCGTCCGCCCCCGGTCCCTTATGGGACCCTATTTGACCCGCGGACCGGCTGGCGGGAGCTCCGTGAAAGCCTGTCCGCCCTCCGAGCACTCCTGCCGGGCGTGGGTTAGAGACCGCGCCCGGTCACTTATGGGACCCTAATTGGCCCGCGGACCGGCTGGCGGTACCTCCGTGAATGCCTATCCGCCGTCCGAGCACTCCTGCCGGGCCTGAGTTAGAGACCGCGCCCGGTCACTTATGGGACCCTAAATGGCCCGCGGACCGGCTGGCGGTACCACCGTGAAAGCCTATCCGCCCTCCGAGCACTCCTGCCGGGCGTGAGTTCGAGACCGCGCCCGGTCACTTATGGGACCCTAAATGGCCCGCGGACCGGCTGGCGGGAGCTCCGTGAAAGCCTGTCCGCCCTCCGAGCACTCCTGCCGGGCGTGGGTTAGAGACCGCGCCCGGTCACTTATGGGACCCTAAATGGCACGCGGACCGGCTGGCGGTACCACCGTGAAAGCCTATCCGCCCTCCGAGCACTCCTGCCGGGCCTGAGTTCGAGACCGCGCCCGGTCATGTATGGGACCCTGAATGGCCCGCGGACCGGCTGGCGGGACGTCCGTGGATGCCTATCCGCCCTCCGAGCACTCCTGCCGGGCCTGAGTTTGAGACCGCGCCCGGTCAGTTATGGGACCCTAAATAGCCCGCGGACCGGCTGGCGGGACCTCCGTGAATGCCTATCCGCCCTCCGAGCACTCCTGCCGGGCGTGGGTTAGAGACCGCGCCCGGTCAGTTATGGGGCCCTAAATAGCCCGCGGACCGGCTGGCGGGACCTCCGTGAATGCCTATCCGCCCTCCGAGCACTCCTGCCGGGCCTGAGTTTGAGACCGCGCCCGGTCAGTTATGGGACCCTAAATAGCCCGCGGACCGGCTGGCGGGACTTCCGTGAATGCCTATCCGCCCTCCGAGCACTCCTGCCGGGCCTGAGTTTGAGACCGCGCCCGGTCAGTTATGGGACCCTAAATAGCCCGCGGACCGGCTGGCGGGACCTCCGTGAATGCCTATCCGCCCTCCGAGCACTCCTGCCGGGCGTGGGTTTGAGACCGCGCCCGGTCAGTTATGGGACCCTAAATAGCCCGCGGACCGGCTGGCGGTACCTCCGTGAAAGCCTATCCGCCCTCCGAGCACTCCTGCCGGGCGTGAGTTAGAGACCGCGCACGGTCACTTATGGGACCCTAAATGGCCCGCGGACCTGCTGGCGGGGCTTCCGTGAAAGCCTATCCGCCTTCCGAGCGCTCTTGCCGGGCGTGAGTTAGCGTCCGCGCCCGGTCGCCTCACGTCACTGTGGTTAAGTTGGCATAGTAAAAAGCGCTCTTGGGTCCTTCAGAGTGCGGAGTTTATCACTGCGCATGAAGAAATGACAACCTGCAACGTTTGGTTTATGTTTTATAAGCATTTTTAGTTTTATTGCTTAAATCGCTTTTTCTCGACGAGCTGAGCACGTTTTCTGGATGGTGCCTCTCCCGTCACTCTGGTTAGGTTGGCAAAGTAAAAAGCGCTATTGGGTGCTTCAGAGTGCCGAGTTTATCACTGCACATAAAGAAATGACCACCTGCAACGTTTGGTTTATGTTTTATGAGCATTTTTAATTGTATTGCTTAGAGCGCATTTTCTCGACGAGCTGAGCACTATTTCTAGTAAAAAGCGCTCTTGGGTGCTTCAGAGTGCCGGGTTCATCACTGCGCATGCAGAAATGACCACCTGCAACGTTTGGTTTATGTTTTATAAGCATTTTTTGTTTTATTGCTTAAATCGCATTTTCTCGACGAGCTGAGCACATTTTCTGGATGGTGCCTCTCCCGTCACTCTGGTTAGGTTGGCATAGTAAAAAGCGCTCTTGGGGGCTTCAGAGTGCCCAGTTTATCACTGCGCATGCAGAAATGACCACCTGCAACGTTTGGTTTATGTTTTATAAGCATTTTTAGTTTTATTGCTTAAATCGCATTTTCTCGACGAGCTGAGCACGTTTTCTGGATGGTGCCTCTCCCGTCACTCTGGTTAGGTTGGCAAAGTAAAAAGCGCTCTTGGGTGCTTCAGAGTGCCGAGTTTATCACTGCACATAAAGAAATGACCACCTGCAACGTTTGGTTTATGTTTTATGAGCATTTTTAATTGTATTGCTTAGAGCGCATTTTCTCGACGAGCTGAGCACTATTTCTAGTAAAAAGCGCTCTTGGGTGCTTCAGAGTGCCGGGTTTATCACTGCGCATGCAGAAATGACCACCTGCAACGTTTGGTTTATGTTTTATAAGCATTTTTTGTTTTATTGCTTAAATCGCATTTTCTCGACGAGCTGAGCACGTTTTCTGGATGGTGCCTCTCCCGTCACTCTGGTTAGGTTGGCATAGTAAAAAGCGCTCTTGGGGGCTTCAGAGTGCCCAGTTTATCACTGCGCATGCAGAAATGACCACCTGCAACGTTTGGTTTATGTTTTATAAGCATTTTTAGTTTTATTGCTTAAATCGCATTTTCTCGACGAGCTGAGCACGTTTTCTGGATGGTGCCTCTCCCGTCACTCTGGTTAGGTTGGCAAAGTAAAAAGCGCTCTTGGGTGCTTCAGAGTGCCGAGTTTATCACTGCACATAAAGAAATGACCACCTGCAACGTTTGGTTTATGTTTTATGAGCATTTTTAATTGTATTGCTTAGAGCGCATTTTCTCGACGAGCTGAGCACTATTTCTAGTAAAAAGCGCTCTTGGGTGCTTCAGAGTGCCGGGTTTATCACTGCGCATGCAGAAATGACCACCTGCAACGTTTGGTTTATGTTTTATAAGCATTTTTTGTTTTATTGCTTAAATCGCATTTTCTCGACGAGCTGAGCACGTTTTCTGGATGGTGCCTCTCCCGTCACTCTGGTTAGGTTGGCATAGTAAAAAGCGCTCTTGGGGGCTTCAGAGTGCCCAGTTTATCACTGCGCATGCAGAAATGACCACCTGCAACGTTTGGTTTATGTTTTATAAGCATTTTTAGTTTTATTGCTTAAATCGCATTTTCTCGACGAGCTGAGCACGTTTTCTGGATGGTGCCTCTCCCGTCACTCTGGTTAGGTTGGCAAAGTAAAAAGCGCTCTTGGGTGCTTCAGAGTGCCGAGTTTATCACTGCACATAAAGAAATGACCACCTGCAACGTTTGGTTTATGTTTTATGAGCATTTTTAATTGTATTGCTTAGAGCGCATTTTCTCGACGAGCTGAGCACTATTTCTAGTAAAAAGCGCTCTTGGGTGCTTCAGAGTGCCGGGTTTATCACTGCGCATGCAGAAATGACCACCTGCAACGTTTGGTTTATGTTTTATAAGCATTTTTTGTTTTATTGCTTAAATCGCATTTTCTCGACGAGCTGAGCACGTTTTCTGGATGGTGCCTCTCCCGTCACTCTGGTTAGGTTGGCATAGTAAAAAGCGCTCTTGGGGGCTTCAGAGTGCCCAGTTTATCACTGCGCATGCAGAAATGACCACCTGCAACGTTTGGTTTATGTTTTATAAGCATTTTTAGTTTTATTGCTTAAATCGCATTTTCTCGACGAGCTGAGCACGTTTTCTGGATGGTGCCTCTCCCGTCACTCTGGTTAGGTTGGCAAAGTAAAAAGCGCTCTTGGGTGCTTCAGAGTGCCGAGTTTATCACTGCACATAAAGAAATGACCACCTGCAACGTTTGGTTTATGTTTTATGAGCATTTTTAATTGTATTGCTTAGAGCGCATTTTCTCGACGAGCTGAGCACTATTTCTAGTAAAAAGCGCTCTTGGGTGCTTCAGAGTGCCGGGTTTATCACTGCGCATGCAGAAATGACCACCTGCAACGTTTGGTTTATGTTTTATAAGCATTTTTTGTTTTATTGCTTAAATCGCATTTTCTCGACGAGCTGAGCACGTTTTCTGGATGGTGCCTCTCCCGTCACTCTGGTTAGGTTGGCATAGTAAAAAGCGCTCTTGGGGGCTTCAGAGTGCCCAGTTTATCACTGCGCATGCAGAAATGACCACCTGCAACGTTTGGTTTATGTTTTATAAGCATTTTTAGTTTTATTGCTTAAATCGCATTTTCTCGTCGAGCTGAGCACGTTTTCTGGATGGTGCCTCTCCCGTCACTCTGGTTAGGTTGGCAAAGTAAAAAGCGCTCTTGGGTGCTTCAGAGTGCCGAGTTTATCACTGCACATAAAGAAATGACCACCTGCAACGTTTGGTTTATGTTTTATGAGCATTTTTAATTGTATTGCTTAGAGCGCATTTTCTCGACGAGCTGAGCACTATTTCTAGTAAAAAGCGCTCTTGGGTGCTTCAGAGTGCCGGGTTTATCACTGCGCATGCAGAAATGACCACCTGCAACGTTTGGTTTATGTTTTATAAGCATTTTTTGTTTTATTGCTTAAATCGCATTTTCTCGACGAGCTGAGCACGTTTTCTGGATGGTGCCTCTCCCGTCACTCTGGTTAGGTTGGCATAGTAAAAAGCGCTCTTGGGGGCTTCAGAGTGCCCAGTTTATCACTGCGCATGCAGAAATGACCACCTGCAACGTTTGATTTATGTTTTATAAGCATTTTTAGTTTTATTGCTTAAATCGCATTTTCTCGACGAGCTGAGCACGTTTTCTGGATGGTGCCTCTCCCGTCACTCTGGTTAGGTTGGCAAAGTAAAAAGCGCTCTTGGGTGCTTCAGAGTGCCGAGTTTATCACTGCACATAAAGAAATGACCACCTGCAACGTTTGGTTTATGTTTTATGAGCATTTTTAATTGTATTGCTTAGAGCGCATTTTCTCGACGAGCTGAGCACTATTTCTAGTAAAAAGCGCTCTTGGGTGCTTCAGAGTGCCGGGTTTATCACTGCGCATGCAGAAATGACCACCTGCAACGTTTGGTTTATGTTTTATAAGCATTTTTTGTTTTATTGCTTAAATCGCATTTTCTCGACGAGCTGAGCACGTTTTCTGGATGGTGCCTCTCCCGTCACTCTGGTTAGGTTGGCATAGTAAAAAGTGCTCTTGGGGGCTTCAGAGTGCCCAGTTTATCACTGCGCATGCAGAAATGACCACCTGCAACGTTTGGTTTATGTTTTATAAGCATTTTTAGTTTTATTGCTTAAATCGCATTTTCTCGACGAGCTGAGCACGTTTTCTGGATGGTGCCTCTCCCGTCACTCTGGTTAGGTTGGCAAAGTAAAAAGCGCTCTTGGGTGCTTCAGAGTGCCGAGTTTATCACTGCACATAAAGAAATGACCACCTGCAACGTTTGGTTTATGTTTTATGAGCATTTTTAATTGTATTGCTTAGAGCGCATTTTCTCGACGAGCTGAGCACTATTTCTAGTAAAAAGCGCTCTTGGGTGCTTCAGAGTGCCGGGTTTATCACTGCGCATGCAGAAATGACCACCTGCAACGTTTGGTTTATGTTTTATAAGCATTTTTTGTTTTATTGCTTAAATCGCATTTTCTCGACGAGCTGAGCACGTTTTCTGGATGGTGCCTCTCCCGTCACTCTGGTTAGGTTGGCATAGTAAAAAGCGCTCTTGGGGGCTTCAGAGTGCCCAGTTTATCACTGCGCATGCAGAAATGACCACCTGCAACGTTTGGTTTATGTTTTATAAGCATTTTTAGTTTTATTGCTTAAATCGCATTTTCTCGACGAGCTGAGCACGTTTTCTGGATGGTGCCTCTCCCGTCACTCTGGTTAGGTTGGCAAAGTAAAAAGCGCTCTTGGGTGCTTCAGAGTGCCGAGTTTATCACTGCACATAAAGAAATGACCACCTGCAACGTTTGGTTTATGTTTTATGAGCATTTTTAATTGTATTGCTTAGAGCGCATTTTCTCGACGAGCTGAGCACTATTTCTAGTAAAAAGCGCTCTTGGGTGCTTCAGAGTGCCGGGTTTATCACTGCGCATGCAGAAATGACCACCTGCAACGTTTGGTTTATGTTTTATAAGCATTTTTTGTTTTATTGCTTAAATCGCATTTTCTCGACGAGCTGAGCACGTTTTCTGGATGTAGCCTCTCCCGTCACTCTGGTTAGGTTGGCATAGTAAAAAGTGCTCTTGGGGGCTTCAGAGTGCCCAGTTTATCACTGCGCATGCAGAAATGACCACCTGCAACGTTTGGTTTATGTTTTATAAGCATTTTTAGTTTTATTGCTTAAATCGCATTTTCTCGACGAGCTGAGCACGTTTTCTGGATGGTGCCTCTCCCGTCACTCTGGTTAGGTTGGCAAAGTAAAAAGCGCTCTTGGGTGCTTCAGAGTGCCGAGTTTATCACTGCGCATGAAGAAATGACCACCTGCAACGTTTGGTTTATGTTTTATAAGCATTTTTAATTGTATTGCTTAGAGTGCATTTTCTCGACGAGCTGAGCACGTTTTCTAGTAAAAAGCGCTCTTGGGTGCTTCAGAGTGCCGAGTTGAGTGCGTGGTTTAGCGTCCGCCCCCGGTCCCTTATGGGACCCTATTTGACCCGCGGACCGGCTGGCGGGAGCTCCGTGAAAGCCTGTCCGCCCTCCGAGCACTCCTGCCGGGCGTAAGGTTAGAGACCGCGCCCGGTCACTTATGGGACCCTAATTGGCCCGCGGACCGGCTGGCGGTACCTCCGTGAATGCCTATCCGCCGTCCGAGCACTCCTGCCGGGCCTGAGTTAGAGACCGCGCCCGGTCACTTATGGGACCCTAAATGGCCCGCGGACCGGCTGGCGGTACCACCGTGAAAGCCTATCCGCCCTCCGAGCACTCCTGCCGGGCGTGAGTTCGAGACCGCGCCCGGTCACTTATGGGACCCTAAATGGCCCGCGGACCGGCTGGCGGGAGCTCCGTGAAAGCCTGTCCGCCCTCCGAGCACTCCTGCCGGGCGTGGGTTAGAGACCGCGCCCGGTCACTTATGGGACCCTAAATGGCACGCGGACCGGCTGGCGGTACCACCGTGAAAGCCTATCCGCCCTCCGAGCACTCCTGCCGGGCCTGAGTTCGAGACCGCGCCCGGTCATGTATGGGACCCTGAATGGCCCGCGGACCGGCTGGCGGGACGTCCGTGGATGCCTATCCGCCCTCCGAGCACTCCTGCCGGGCCTGAGTTTGAGACCGCGCCCGGTCAGTTATGGGACCCTAAATAGCCCGCGGACCGGCTGGCGGGACCTCCGTGAATGCCTATCCGCCCTCCGAGCACTCCTGCCGGGCGTGGGTTAGAGACCGCGCCCGGTCAGTTATGGGACCCTAAATAGCCCGCGGACCGGCTGGCGGGACCTCCGTGAATGCCTATCCGCCCTCCGAGCACTCCTGCCGGGCGTGGGTTAGAGACCGCGCCCGGTCAGTTATGGGACCCTAAATAGCCCGCGGACCGGCTGGCGGGACCTCCGTGAATGCCTATCCGCCCTCCGAGCACTCCTGCCGGGCCTGAGTTTGAGACCGCGCCCGGTCAGTTATGGGACCCTAAATAGCCCGCGGACCGGCTGGCGGGACTTCCGTGAATGCCTATCCGCCCTCCGAGCACTCCTGCCGGGCCTGAGTTTGAGACCGCGCCCGGTCAGTTATGGGACCCTAAATAGCCCGCGGACCGGCTGGCGGGACCTCCGTGAATGCCTATCCGCCCTCCGAGCACTCCTGCCGGGCGTGGGTTTGAGACCGCGCCCGGTCAGTTATGGGACCCTAAATAGCCCGCGGACCGGCTGGCGGTACCTCCGTGAAAGCCTATCCGCCCTCCGAGCACTCCTGCCGGGCGTGAGTTAGAGACCGCGCACGGTCACTTATGGGACCCTAAATGGCCCGCGGACCTGCTGGCGGGGCTTCCGTGAAAGCCTATCCGCCTTCCGAGCGCTCTTGCCGGGCGTGAGTTAGCGTCCGCGCCCGGTCGCCTCACGTCACTGTGGTTAAGTTGGCATAGTAAAAAGCGCTCTTGGGTCCTTCAGAGTGCGGAGTTTATCACTGCGCATGAAGAAATGACAACCTGCAACGTTTGGTTTATGTTTTATAAGCATTTTTAGTTTTATTGCTTAAATCGCTTTTTCTCGACGAGCTGAGCACGTTTTCTGGATGGTGCCTCTCCCGTCACTCTGGTTAGGTTGGCAAAGTAAAAAGCGCTATTGGGTGCTTCAGAGTGCCGAGTTTATCACTGCACATAAAGAAATGACCACCTGCAACGTTTGGTTTATGTTTTATGAGCATTTTTAATTGTATTGCTTAGAGCGCATTTTCTCGACGAGCTGAGCACTATTTCTAGTAAAAAGCGCTCTTGGGTGCTTCAGAGTGCCGGGTTCATCACTGCGCATGCAGAAATGACCACCTGCAACGTTTGGTTTATGTTTTATAAGCATTTTTTGTTTTATTGCTTAAATCGCATTTTCTCGACGAGCTGAGCACATTTTCTGGATGGTGCCTCTCCCGTCACTCTGGTTAAGTTGGCATAGTAAAAAGTGCTCTTGGGGGCTTCAGAGTGCCCAGTTTATCACTGCGCATGCAGAAATGACCACCTGCAACGTTTGGTTTATGTTTTATAAGCATTTTTTGTTTTATTGCTTAAATCGCATTTTCTCGACGAGCTGAGCACGTTTTCTGGATGGTGCCTCTCCCGTCACTCTGGTTAGGTTGGCATAGTAAAAAGCGCTCTTGGGGGCTTCAGAGTGCCCAGTTTATCACTGCGCATGCAGAAATGACCACCTGCAACGTTTGGTTTATGTTTTATAAGCATTTTTAGTTTTATTGCTTAAATCGCATTTTCTCGACGAGCTGAGCACGTTTTCTGGATGGTGCCTCTCCCGTCACTCTGGTTAGGTTGGCAAAGTAAAAAGCGCTCTTCGGTGCTTCAGAGTGCCGAGTTTATCACTGCACATAAAGAAATGACCACCTGCAACGTTTGGTTTATGTTTTATGAGCATTTTTAATTGTATTGCTTAGAGCGCATTTTCTCGACGAGCTGAGCACTATTTCTAGTAAAAAGCGCTCTTGGGTGCTTCAGAGTGCCGGGTTTATCACTGCGCATGCAGAAATGACCACCTGCAACGTTTGGTTTATGTTTTATAAGCATTTTTAGTTTTATTGCTTAAATCGCATTTTCTCGACGAGCTGAGCACGTTTTCTGGATGGTGCCTCTCCCGTCACTCTGGTTAGGTTGGCATAGTAAAAAGCGCTCTTGGGTGCTTCAGAGTGCCGGGTTTATCACTGCGCATGCAGAAATGACCACCTGCAACGTTTGGTTTATGTTTTATAAGCATTTTTAGTTTTATTGCTTAAATCGCATTTTCTCGACGAGCTGAGCACGTTTTCTGGATGGTGCCTCTCCCGTCACTCTGGTTAGGTTGGCAAAGTAAAAAGCGCTCTTGGGTGCTTCAGAGTGCCGAGTTTATCACTGCACATAAAGAAATGACCACCTGCAACGTTTGGTTTATGTTTTATGAGCATTTTTAATTGTATTGCTTAGAGCGCATTTTCTCGACGAGCTGAGCACTATTTCTAGTAAAAAGCGCTCTTGGGTGCTTCAGAGTGCCGGGTTTATCACTGCGCATGCAGAAATGACCACCTGCAACGTTTGGTTTATGTTTTATAAGCATTTTTTGTTTTATTGCTTAAATCGCATTTTCTCGACGAGCTGAGCACGTTTTCTGGATGGTGCCTCTCCCGTCACTCTGGTTAGGTTGGCATAGTAAAAAGCGCTCTTGGGGGCTTCAGAGTGCCCAGTTTATCACTGCGCATGCAGAAATGACCACCTGCAACGTTTGGTTTATGTTTTATAAGCATTTTTAGTTTTATTGCTTAAATTGCATTTTCTCGACGAGCTGAGCACGTTTTCTGGATGGTGCCTCTCCCGTCACTCTGGTTAGGTTGGCAAAGTAAAAAGCGCTCTTGGGTGCTTCAGAGTGCCGAGTTTATCACTGCACATAAAGAAATGACCACCTGCAACGTTTGGTTTATGTTTTATGAGCATTTTTAATTGTATTGCTTAGAGCGCATTTTCTCGACGAGCTGAGCACTATTTCTAGTAAAAAGCGCTCTTGGGTGCTTCAGAGTGCCGGGTTTATCACTGCGCATGCAGAAATGACCACCTGCAACGTTTGGTTTATGTTTTATAAGCATTTTTTGTTTTATTGCTTAAATCGCATTTTCTCGACGAGCTGAGCACGTTTTCTGGATGGTGCCTCTCCCGTCACTCTGGTTAGGTTGGCATAGTAAAAAGCGCTCTTGGGGGCTTCAGAGTGCCCAGTTTATCACTGCGCATGCAGAAATGACCACCTGCAACGTTTGGTTTATGTTTTATAAGCATTTTTAGTTTTATTGCTTAAATCGCATTTTCTCGACGAGCTGAGCACGTTTTCTGGATGGTGCCTCTCCCGTCACTCTGGTTAGGTTGGCAAAGTAAAAAGCGCTCTTGGGTGCTTCAGAGTGCCGAGTTTATCACTGCACATAAAGAAATGACCACCTGCAACGTTTGGTTTATGTTTTATGAGCATTTTTAATTGTATTGCTTAGAGCGCATTTTCTCGACGAGCTGAGCACTATTTCTAGTAAAAAGCGCTCTTGGGTGCTTCAGAGTGCCGGGTTTATCACTGCGCATGCAGAAATGACCACCTGCAACGTTTGGTTTATGTTTTATAAGCATTTTTTGTTTTATTGCTTAAATCGCATTTTCTCGACGAGCTGAGCACGTTTTCTGGATGGTGCCTCTCCCGTCACTCTGGTTAGGTTGGCATAGTAAAAAGCGCTCTTGGGGGCTTCAGAGTGCCCAGTTTATCACTGCGCATGCAGAAAAGACCACCTGCAACGTTTGGTTTATGTTTTATAAGCATTTTTAGTTTTATTGCTTAAATCGCATTTTCTCGACGAGCTGAGCACGTTTTCTGGATGGTGCCTCTCCCGTCACTCTGGTTAGGTTGGCAAAGTAAAAAGCGCTCTTCGGTGCTTCAGAGTGCCGAGTTTATCACTGCACATAAAGAAATGACCACCTGCAACGTTTGGTTTATGTTTTATGAGCATTTTTAATTGTATTGCTTAGAGCGCATTTTCTCGACGAGCTGAGCACTATTTCTAGTAAAAAGCGCTCTTGGGTGCTTCAGAGTGCCGGGTTTATCACTGCGCATGCAGAAATGACCACCTGCAACGTTTGGTTTATGTTTTATAAGCATTTTTTGTTTTATTGCTTAAATCGCATTTTCTCGACGAGCTGAGCACGTTTTCTGGATGGTGCCTCTCCCGTCACTCTGGTTAGGTTGGCATAGTAAAAAGCGCTCTTGGGGGCTTCAGAGTGCCCAGTTTATCACTGCGCATGCAGAAATGACCACCTGCAACGTTTGGTTTATGTTTTATAAGCATTTTTAGTTTTATTGCTTAAATCGCATTTTCTCGACGAGCTGAGCACGTTTTCTGGATGGTGCCTCTCCCGTCACTCTGGTTAGGTTGGCAAAGTAAAAAGCGCTCTTGGGTGCTTCAGAGTGCCGAGTTTATCACTGCACATAAAGAAATGACCACCTGCAACGTTTGGTTTATGTTTTATGAGCATTTTTAATTGTATTGCTTAGAGCGCATTTTCTCGACGAGCTGAGCACTATTTCTAGTAAAAAGCGCTCTTGGGTGCTTCAGAGTGCCGGGTTTATCACTGCGCATGCAGAAATGACCACCTGCAACGTTTGGTTTATGTTTTATAAGCATTTTTAGTTTTATTGCTTAAATCGCATTTTCTCGACGAGCTGAGCACGTTTTCTGGATGGTGCCTCTCCCGTCACTCTGGTTAGGTTGGCATAGTAAAAAGCGCTCTTGGGTGCTTCAGAGTGCCGGGTTTATCACTGCGCATGCAGAAATGACCACCTGCAACGTTTGGTTTATGTTTTATAAGCATTTTTAGTTTTATTGCTTAAATCGCATTTTCTCGACGAGCTGAGCACGTTTTCTGGATGGTGCCTCTCCCGTCACTCTGGTTAGGTTGGCAAAGTAAAAAGCGCTCTTGGGTGCTTCAGAGTGCCGAGTTTATCACTGCACATAAAGAAATGACCACCTGCAACGTTTGGTTTATGTTTTATGAGCATTTTTAATTGTATTGCTTAGAGCGCATTTTCTCGACGAGCTGAGCACTATTTCTAGTAAAAAGCGCTCTTGGGTGCTTCAGAGTGCCGGGTTTATCACTGCGCATGCAGAAATGACCACCTGCAACGTTTGGTTTATGTTTTATAAGCATTTTTTGTTTTATTGCTTAAATCGCATTTTCTCGACGAGCTGAGCACGTTTTCTGGATGGTGCCTCTCCCGTCACTCTGGTTAGGTTGGTGTTGGGAAAAATATACTTTTTATCATTGGATTCTATGTATCTACTTATGTGTGCAAGATTTTCTACAGGATGTGACATTTTGACCTCGTGATAATGACTTGGGAGCATCTGGCTGGCTAAGGAACTCATGTCTGGAGTCATGAGTCGCACTATACAATAAGCCCCATAGTTAGCTATCCATGAACAGATCATGAGGTTGTCATAGGATGGCTGAAGCAGACAAACGTCTTATTTAAGTAGAAGTCATGAGAACGCCACAGAAGTATCCATCCCATGACCACTAAGACTACGTTTTTGTTAAGCTAAAGTCATGAGACGACCATCTGCTTCTGTCCGTAATAGTATCGCTGTCGTCATGAGATGTAATTGTGGAATGTCCTTCCTGTCTAAAGAAGCTATGCATTTATGTACACTTGCCCCATTGTTTGTTCCTCAATAAAAGGCACGACCAAACTGAGGGAAGGCGCGGATCTCAGCCACACTCGCTGTGTGTCTGGGTCGCCCTTCTGCAGAAGTCGCTGGCCATCGAAGACATATCCCGCCTCTGTGAGATTCTGTTCAGATAAATGTTGTGGACCCAACATTTTTGGGGGCTCGTCCGGGATTCCTGAAAATCTGCTCGCTGATCCGAGGAGTGTTGAGGACGCCGAATCCGTGCACGGCAGAGGTCCCAGGACCCTGAAGGAAAGCCCTGGGGAGCGATGTTCATCCACCAGGCCGGCGAAGTCCAGTTCAGCACCTCTCGGCGGCGACGATTGACGGAATCTTCAAGAGAAATCTTTCAGAGATTCGGTGAGACCTCTTCGTTGGCTGTGTGGTTGGGGTATTTTAGTCCCCGGAAAAAAGGGTACCCGGGTAAGGGCGGCGGAGTCCTTGTTGTGAATTCCAAGTGATAGGAATTCGGTCTACAGATGGAACTTGTAGACGTAAATACACCTCGTTGTGTTAAGAAAATTCCGCGGTGTGAATGTGTGTGTGAATGGTAGCACGTATGTGCTGCATGTAATATAGTGGGAAGAAATAACGAATTTCTGTGGAAGCACAGGCAAGAATTCCTCACCAGGAAACTGGTCGAAGCAGGAATTACCACAGAAAGTTGTTATCCCACTAAAGAAACATTCCAGCTTTAGAAATCCCTAGGATTTGACAGTTGGACTAAATTCATTAAAATGGGGGGCCGTCAAAATGTTACTGACAATGTCAAAGTCAAAGTCAAAGTCAGCTTTATTGTCAATCCCTTCATATGTCAAGACACACAAAGACAATGTATAAGGAGATGAGAAGTATATATGTTAAATAAGTTACCAAACTTGAGGCAAGTGTCATTAAGAGCGATGAGGCCGCAAGTATGTTTGTCAGACAATGAAGCCACAGTGCGCGGGCGCACTGTTAAGCAGAGGAGCCTGAGGCAAAAAGCTCTTTCTGCTCCTATGCAAAACATGCATCTAAATTTAAAAGATCTGTAAACTCCCCCATATAATAGCAAAATATGTCATGGTCAGTCAATTAGAACTCCTGTACAAACAAGAAGCATGACGAAGGCTGTTAAGTTTCCCCAAAGTATAAACGATGCTGATGTATGCGAATGATACAGGTGTCAAACCTTATTGAAAGATAAGGCCACTAATATGAAAAAATAAATAAAAATAGTAAAACCAAAACATCAAATAGATGAAGACGTTTGCGCAGCGCTGTTTGTTGGTGTTGTTTGTCTATTGTGTCTTTATTGTGGGCCCTTGTCTTGTCCTTGTGTTTTCTGTGTGTCTATGTGTTAAAATTATGAAATTGGCTAAAATAGTGTGCAAGGAAATTTACTAGACTGCGGTCTATTCGATTTGCACCACGACACAAAAAGGCAAAATGATTTTGAAACTAGAAAATGCAATTTCTGGAGAAATTGCGTGTGAAGGCGTAAAAGATTAATAAATACTTAGAGGATGCAACAGAATGATGTTGGAGCAGAATTGAATCAGTTGGAAAAATGTAGAAATTAGAGGTGAAAAAATGAATTTTGTGAAATTTTGCAGAAAATTTAATCAATCTTTTATTGGCCAAGTTTGAATGCCATACAAAGGATTAATAAGTTAACGTGAAAACATAATTTTTTAATTTAGCGATTTCGGGAATGTTGAAAACTTTCCCCGGTGTGATTTGAATGGGCTGAAGGAATATGTCAAAATTGGAATGAGTGGGTTGTTTTATCAAGAACCTTGAGATGGGACAAATTCAAATGAGGAATGTGAATTGAAAATAATGTATGACTGTGTGAACAGCTTGAAGAGAGCTTGAGGAGAGTGAGACCAGTGTATAATGGAGGCTGTGTGTGTGTGTGTGTGTGTGCGTGTGTGTGTGTGTGTGAGAAAGAGAAAGAGATGCAAATGAGCAGGAATGAATAACTGACAAGATACAGGTTGAATGGTTGACGTTGTTGGAGAATGCTATGGGAAAATTAGCAGAGCAACTTTGAAGAAAGAGTGATCTTGAGCAAATCTAATGCTAAGAAAAGAAAATAGGGCTTATTTCACAGTGGTTGACTGATTATCATGAATTGAATGGCTGGTTTTACGCTTTCATCTAAAAGTCAAGTTTTGGTCTACATTGATGATAATTGCTTTTGAAACAAAGGAAGCGTGGGGATGAGATTCCTTTCTCCTCATGCAGCATTTAGGCCAGAGAGGAAATTAAGTCAAGTAACAGAAGTTACGATGGGTAAAACCAGAAGTAAACTATCTTGGTTTACTCTCAGCGAAAGGGAGAGCAGTGCAATGAGGCAGGAAACAGGCTATATTAGACACACCACGACCTGTCACAAAGAACAACTTGTGTTTTTTTTTATGTGATTGCTGCAGAGCTTGGGCTCCACGTTATGCTGACATTGCTAAGCCACTGACAGGAGTGGCTCATGGACAGCCGTTAGCAGTCGAAGATACATTCGCGTGGACACCAAAAGTAGAAGCATTGACAAAATTGAGAGTGGCATTAGTTCAAACAACAAAGGGTGCGATAATGGATAAGGTGTTATTGACCACGTCAGTAACAAAACTGTTTTGCCAAAATGACTTCTTAAGGCAACCCCAATTGTGTCACTTATGTGACAACAGGGGGGGATGAGTTATTAGTTACCTTTGGTTTAGATTCTTTAGTGAAATTTTTTTTTTTTTAAAAAAAGCATGTCCTGTTTGTGTGAAACATGATCCACACGGGAACCTAAAAGAACCTCTATATGAAACTCACCCCCACTTCAGAAGGGTTAACACCTGTTGAGAACAAAGTGGAAAATGTGTTCGTTATATGTGCTGCTGCAATGGCAGTAGAATCGTCAGCAGAGGTTAACTTGTTCCATCCCACAGACCTGTTGGTACCACATGCTGTTGATGTGTTGTTACTTCAAAGTAAAATGAACATGCTGTCTCCAGCCAGACATTTGTCTTATACAGCTCTGTTATTGTCACAAATCATTGCACTGACCAGAGCGTGTACTCTAGCAGATGGACAAGACCTAATTGTATACACAGACAGCCAGTATGCATTTTCAACAGTTTTTTACTTTGCAAAACAATGGGAAAGGCGTGGAATGATAACTTCAACAGGAAAGCAAATAACACATGCACAACTTCTAATCCAGCTCCTCCATGCAGTAATGTTGCCCACAAAGCTTGCAATTTTCAAATGTGAGGCACACACACGGAGGAAAGATTTTGTATCAATAGGCAATGCCTTAGCAGATAAAACAGCAAAGGAAGCTGCTATAGGCAAATACAGAACCTCAGACCTATTTCTGAGATTGTCGTCAGAAAAGGAAGAACTAATAAATATACAGATCTTGCATGATATGCAACATTTAGCCCCTAAACAAGAACAGAAAATGTGGATTGCTAAAGGTGCACATCTGACAGACAAAGACATATACGTTGTAAATAATAAGCTTGTTCTCCCTAAATCCCTTTTTAGAGCAGCTGCAATTTCGACACAAGGAAGTACTCATGTGTCGACAGGGGGGATGCAGGAGCTAATATCACAACACTTTACAACGTATGGTTTCAATTTGTACTCAAAACATTTTTGTAGAGCGTGTGAAGTCTGCATAAAAAATAATCCACAAGGGAATGTAAAACCAAAATGAGGAAAATCCCCAGAACCAACATATCCGTTCCAAATGTCGCATATGGACTTCATAGAACTAAACAGGTGTGGACTGTACAAATACTGATTAGTCCTAATCGATGCCTTTTCAAGGTGGACAGAAATAATCCCAGCAAAGAATGCAGATGCTATGAATAGCAAAGGCTATCTGCAAGACCATCATTCCCAGTTATGGCATCCCAGAGACCATTTACAGTGACAACGGAACACATTTTGTCAATTCGGTCATTAACCAAATGCAGGGCAGAAACAGGAAGACCATGGCCCGAATGTCTAGATTTTGTAAAACTCTATATGAGGATTATGCCCTGTGGCAAGGGTTTAACCCCTTATGAGATCATTCATGGCAGAGCATACAGGCTCCCTCTGATCTCACATGATCAAGACAAAGACACAGAAGAGCTAACTCTAGCTGACTACATGATCAAAACCATGCAAACGAAAAATGTGTCAAATGCAAGTTTACTGCCCTCCACTCCTTTATCTCCACAGGATGGCTCAGCAAAACCAGGTGACTGGGTCTTCATCAAAGTAATCAAACGAAAGACGTGGTCTTCACCCCGGTGGGAGGGACCATTCCAAGTCCTACTCGCCACACCCACAGCTGTGCAGAAAGACCCAGCTGGATACATCTCAGCCACTGTAAGCTGCAGAGAGTGCTTGGCTCCTAGGCCTCGGTCAGGGCGAAGCCTGGCTACAAAGGGGGTGCCAATTATAGTTTGGCATCAGTCTCAAACCGGTGAAGAACTAAGAACCCTGACCATTTAGCTCCCTAGGGGTTCAGGTGGCTCTGTGGAACTGAACGGAAAATGGCACTCAGAGGAGTGCTTGTCTGTGCTGTGGCTGTAGCATGCTTGCCAATGACATGGAGTGTCCAGGGTCCCCAAGGGGAAAGTGGAACTTCCGCTCGAATCAAGAGAACGACGACCGAACTGTTGACAAAGTATATAAAGATAAACCCAGATATACCACATGCAGACAACATGTGGTACCAGTATGTGTCAATGTTGGCCAAAACATACAATCAAACTGAATGTTATGTATGTTCCATAATGCCACGATCAAGTCAACAGCCCGTCCTACATGCCCGACCCATGCCAGAGTAAAATGGATGGTGTTTCGCAATACTAAGGGCTTTTGGGTTTAATCCCATCAAAGGACTCAGACGGTCGGAAATTAATGAGGCACAACTAGCCGCCCATCCCTGTTACAACATCTCAAGGCCATTCACAATAGTGTCAAGAAGTTCTGTCGTCACACCCGCACCAGTGACTCTCGAAGTGAGTGAAACCATCTCACATCCCCTGTGCTTCCGACGAAGACGTGTTGATGGAGTAAAAGTGGGAGATACAAAACGCTGCATCACCACCGCACTTCTAGAACCTTCCAGCGAGACCTTGATGAATACCACAGTAGCAATCCGACAAATCCTAGCAGGAGGCGAAAATCCCCACTCTATCATCGAAGGGGGATGGTGGCTTTGTGGTTGCCGAGGCTACGCAGTCCTTCCAGGACAATGGGATGGCACATGTGCCCCCGTATATGTGTCAGATCACACTGTGTTCCTCAGTCTGACACATTTTCAGGAACATCATCAGCGAAAGAGACGTGCAGCTGTTGCCCCCACCTTCCGTCCCTACGACAGTGTCTGGGGCTCAGACGTACCAGATGAATACAAGCTTTGGAGCACAGGACAAAAGGTGGCACTCACACTCTTCCCACAGGCGGGTGTGGCTAAGACTATTCTTTGAATAGAAACTATGGACTACAGGTTGAAGACCTTTGCCAATTTTACTCTAGAGCCCCTTACAGGTTACCAGACGGAACTGCAAGCTCTGAGACTAATGGCACTACAGTCCCGAATGGTTTTGGACCTCCTGACTGCCGAAAAAGGAGGTGTGTGTGAAATAGTTGGTACCTCCTGTTGTACCTACATCCCAGGAGAAAATGACACCCACATCGAGTATGCTCTACAAGGACTTCGGAACCTCCGTAGGGCTATGTCCCAGGATGAAACTCCGGCCAAGGATGTCCATCCCTTTTGGTGGCTGTTTTACGGCAATTGGAGGCAACTTCTCTTGAAAGTCGCGGTTCTTTTAGTTGCCATACTGTTATTTCTCTGTATTTTTACATCATGCATCATACCTTGTATTCGTCACATGATGACTAAAATGTTGACATCAGCGTTTGCTGTCGAGAATATCATGTTGGTCCATCGTGAACAAGATGAGTGGGACCACCTTGCGTAAATCGCCTGCCTGTTTGTTTTTTCTTTTTGATGATCCAAAACAAAATACATTCCATTATGACGAACATGGCCAGAGCAGAATGGAGAGCTGTAGTTCTGATAAACTGGAATGTAGACTTTCATACTTTTTGATGTTACTATATCGTGTAGGCGTATACTCATTTATACACATATGTAGTTATTAGTTGATGTTTTGTTTTCCCATGAATTCCAATGTTAAACAGGGGGGAATGTTGGGAAAAATATACTTTTTATCATTGGATTCTATGTATCTACTTATGTGTGCAAGATTTTCTACAGGATGTGACATTTTGACCTCGTGATAATGACTTGGGAGCATCTGGCTGGCTAAGGAACTCATGTCTGGAGTCATGAGTCGCACTATACAATAAGCCCCATAGTTAGCTATCCATGAACAGATCATGAGGTTGTCATAGGATGGCTGAAGCAGACAAACGTCTTATTTAAGTAGAAGTCATGAGAACGCCACAGAAGTATCCATCCCATGACCACTAAGACTACGTTTTTGTTAAGCTAAAGTCATGAGACGACCATCTGCTTCTGTCCGTAATAGTATCGCTGTCGTCATGAGATGTAATTGTGGAATGTCCTTCCTGTCTAAAGAAGCTATGCATTTATGTACACTTGCCCCATTGTTTGTTCCTCAATAAAAGGCACGACAAAACTGAGGGAAGGCGCGGATCTCAGCCACACTCGCTGTGTGTCTGGGTCGCCCTTCTGCAGAAGTCGCTGGCCATCGAAGACATATCCCGCCTCTGTGAGATTCTGTTCAGATAAATGTTGTGGACCCAACAGTTGGCATAGTAAAAAGTGCTCTTGGGGGCTTCAGAGTGCCCAGTTTATCACTGCGCATGCAGAAATGACCACCTGCAACGTTTGGTTTATGTTTTATAAGCATTTTTAGTTTTATTGCTTAAATCGAATTTTCTCGACGAGCCGAGCACGTTTTCTGGATGGTGCCTCTCCCGTCACTCTGGTTAGGTTGGCAAAGTAAAAAGCGCTCTTGGGTGCTTCAGAGTGCCGAGTTTATCACTGCGCATGAAGAAATGACCACCTGCAACGTTTGGTTTATGTTTTATAAGCATTTTTAATTGTATTGCTTAGAGTGCATTTCCTCGACGAGCTGAGCACGTTTTCTAGTAAAAAGCGCTCTTGGGTGCTTCAGAGTGCCGAGTTGAGTGCGTGGTTTAGCGTCCGCCCCCGGTCCCTTATGGGACCCTATTTGGCCCGCGGACCGGCTGGCGGGAGCTCCGTGAAAGCCTGTCCGCCCTCCGAGCACTCCTGCCGGGCGTGGGTTAGAGACCGCGCCCGGTCACTTATGGGACCCTAATTGGCCCGTGGACCGGCTGGCGGTACCTCCGTGAATGCCTATCCGCCGTCCGAGCACTCCTGCCGGGCCTGAGTTAGAGACCGCGCCCGGTCACTTATGGGACCCTAAATGGCCCGCGGACCGGCTGGCGGTACCACCGTGAAAGCCTATCCGCCCTCCGAGCACTCCTGCCGGGCGTGAGTTCGAGACCGCGCCCGGTCACTTATGGGACCCTAAATGGCCCGCGGACCTGCTGGCGGTACCTCCGTGAATGCCTATCCGCCCTCCGAGCACTCCTGCCGGGCCTGAGTTCGAGACCGCGCCCGGTCATGTATGGGACCCTGAATGGCCCGCGGACCGGCTGGCGGGACGTCCGTGGATGCCTATCCGCCCTCCGAGCACTCCCGCCGGGCGTGGGTTAGAGACCGCGCCCGGTCATGTATGGGACCCTGAATGGCCCGCGGACCGGCTGGCGGGACCTCCGTGAATGCCTATCCGCCCTCCGAGCACTCCTGCCGGGCGTGGGTTAGAGACCGCGCCCGGTCAGTTATGGGACCCTAAATAGCCCGCGGACCGGCTGGCGGGACCTCCGTGAATGCCTATCCGCCCTCCGAGCACTCCTGCCGGGCCTGAGTTTGAGACCGCGCCCGGTCAGTTATGGGACCCTAAATAGCCCGCGGACCGGCTGGCGGGACTTCCGTGAATGCCTATCCGCCCTCCGAGCACTCCTGCCGGGCCTGAGTTTGAGACCGCGCCCGGTCAGTTATGGGACCCTAAATAGCCCGCGGACCGGCTGGCGGGACCTCCGTGAATGCCTATCCGCCCTCCGAGCACTCATGCCGGGCGTGGGTTTGAGACCGCGCCCGGTCAGTTATGGGACCCTAAATAGCCCGCGGACCTGCTGGCGGTACCTCCGTGAAAGCCTATCCGCCCTCCGAGCACTCCTGCGGGCGTGAGTTAGAGACCGCGCACGGTCACTTATTGGACCCTAAATGGCCCGCGGACCTGCTGGCGGGGCTTCCGTGAAAGCCTATCCGCCTTCCGAGCGCTCTTGCCGGGCGTGAGTTAGCGTCCGCGCCCGGTCGCCTCACGTCACTGTGGTTAAGTTGGCATAGTAAAAAGCGCTCTTGGGTCCTTCAGAGTGCGGAGTTTATCACTGCGCATGAAGAAATGACAACCTGCAACGTTTGGTTTATGTTTTATAAGCATTTTTAGTTTTATTGCTTAAATCGCATTTTCTCGACGAGCTGAGCACGTTTTCTGGATGGTGCCTCTCCCGTCACTCTGGTTAGGTTGGCAAAGTAAAAAGCGCTCTTGGGTGCTTCAGAGTGCCGAGTTTATCACTGCACATAAAGAAATGACCACCTGCAACGTTTGGTTTATGTTTTATGAGCATTTTTAATTGTATTGCTTAGAGCGCATTTTCTCGACGAGCTGAGCACTATTTCTAGTAAAAAGCGCTCTTGGGTGCTTCAGAGTGCCGGGTTTATCACTGCGCATGCAGAAATGACCACCTGCAACGTTTGGTTTATGTTTTATAAGCATTTTTTGTTTTATTGCTTAAATCGCATTTTCTCGACGAGCTGAGCACGTTTTCTGGATGGTGCCTCTCCCGTCACTCTGGTTAGGTTGGCATAGTAAAAAGCGCTCTTGGGGGCTTCAGAGTGCCCAGTTTATCACTGCGCATGCAGAAATGACCACCTGCAACGTTTGGTTTATGTTTTATAAGCATTTTTAGTTTTATTGCTTAAATCGCATTTTCTCGACGAGCTGAGCACGTTTTCTGGATGGTGCCTCTCCCGTCACTCTGGTTAGGTTGGCAAAGTAAAAAGCGCTCTTGGGTGCTTCAGAGTGCCGAGTTTATCACTGCACATAAAGAAATGACCACCTGCAACGTTTGGTTTATGTTTTATGAGCATTTTTAATTGTATTGCTTAGAGCGCATTTTCTCGACGAGCTGAGCACTATTTCTAGTAAAAAGCGCTCTTGGGTGCTTCAGAGTGCCGGGTTTATCACTGCGCATGCAGAAATGACCACCTGCAACGTTTGGTTTATGTTTTATAAGCATTTTTTGTTTTATTGCTTAAATCGCATTTTCTCGACGAGCTGAGCACGTTTTCTGGATGGTGCCTCTCCCGTCACTCTGGTTAGGTTGGCATAGTAAAAAGCGCTCTTGGGGGCTTCAGAGTGCCCAGTTTATCACTGCGCATGCAGAAATGACCACCTGCAACGTTTGGTTTATGTTTTATAAGCATTTTTAGTTTTATTGCTTAAATCGCATTTTCTCGACGAGCTGAGCACGTTTTCTGGATGGTGCCTCTCCCGTCACTCTGGTTAGGTTGGCAAAGTAAAAAGCGCTCTTGGGTGCTTCAGAGTGCCGAGTTTATCACTGCACATAAAGAAATGACCACCTGCAACGTTTGGTTTATGTTTTATGAGCATTTTTAATTGTATTGCTTAGAGCGCATTTTCTCGACGAGCTGAGCACTATTTCTAGTAAAAAGCGCTCTTGGGTGCTTCAGAGTGCCGGGTTTATCACTGCGCATGCAGAAATGACCACCTGCAACGTTTGGTTTATGTTTTATAAGCATTTTTTGTTTTATTGCTTAAATCGCATTTTCTCGACGAGCTGAGCACGTTTTCTGGATGGTGCCTCTCCCGTCACTCTGGTTAGGTTGGCATAGTAAAAAGCGCTCTTGGGGGCTTCAGAGTGCCCAGTTTATCACTGCGCATGCAGAAATGACCACCTGCAACGTTTGGTTTATGTTTTATAAGCATTTTTAGTTTTATTGCTTAAATCGCATTTTCTCGACGAGCTGAGCACGTTTTCTGGATGGTGCCTCTCCCGTCACTCTGGTTAGGTTGGCAAAGTAAAAAGCGCTCTTGGGTGCTTCAGAGTGCCGAGTTTATCACTGCACATAAAGAAATGACCACCTGCAACGTTTGGTTTATGTTTTATGAGCATTTTTAATTGTATTGCTTAGAGCGCATTTTCTCGACGAGCTGAGCACTATTTCTAGTAAAAAGCGCTCTTGGGTGCTTCAGAGTGCCGGGTTTATCACTGCGCATGCAGAAATGACCACCTGCAACGTTTGGTTTATGTTTTATAAGCATTTTTTGTTTTATTGCTTAAATCGCATTTTCTCGACGAGCTGAGCACGTTTTCTGGATGGTGCCTCTCCCGTCACTCTGGTTAGGTTGGCATAGTAAAAAGCGCTCTTGGGGGCTTCAGAGTGCCCAGTTTATCACTGCGCATGCAGAAATGACCACCTGCAACGTTTGGTTTATGTTTTATAAGCATTTTTAGTTTTATTGGTTAAATCGCATTTTCTCGACGAGCTGAGCACGTTTTCTGGATGGTGCCTCTCCCGTCACTCTGGTTAGGTTGGCAAAGTAAAAAGCGCTCTTGGGTGCTTCAGAGTGCCCAGTTTATCACTGCACATAAAGAAATGACCACCTGCAACGTTTGGTTTATGTTTTATGAGCATTTTTAATTGTATTGCTTAGAGCGCATTTTCTCGACGAGCTGAGCACTATTTCTAGTAAAAAGCGCTCTTGGGTGCTTCAGAGTGCCGGGTTTATCACTGCGCATGCAGAAATGACCACCTGCAACGTTTGGTTTATGTTTTATAAGCATTTTTTGTTTTATTGCTTAAATCGCATTTTCTCGACGAGCTGAGCACGTTTTCTGGATGGTGCCTCTCCCGTCACTCTGGTTAGGTTGGCATAGTAAAAAGCGCTCTTGGGGGCTTCAGAGTGCCCAGTTTATCACTGCGCATGAAGAAATGACCACCTGCAACGTTTGGTTTATGTTTTATAAGCATTTTTAATTGTATTGCTTAGAGTGCATTTCCTCGACGAGCTGAGCACGTTTTCTAGTAAAAGCGCTCTTGGGTGCTTCAGAGTGCCGAGTTGAGTGCGTGGTTTAGCGTCCGCCCCCGGTCCCTTATGGGACCCTATTTGGCCCGCGGACCGGCTGGCGGGAGCTCCGTGAAAGCCTGTCCGCCCTCCGAGCACTCCTGCCGGGCGTGGGTTAGAGACCGCGCCCGGTCACTTATGGGACCCTAATTGGCCCGTGGACCGGCTGGCGGTACCTCCGTGAATGCCTATCCGCCGTCCGAGCACTCCTGCCGGGCCTGAGTTAGAGACCGCGCCCGGTCACTTATGGGACCCTAAATGGCCCGCGGACCGGCTGGCGGTACCACCGTGAAAGCCTATCCGCCCTCCGAGCACTCCTGCCGGGCGTGAGTTCGAGACCGCGCCCGGTCACTTATGGGACCCTAAATGGCCCGCGGACAGGCTGGCGGGAGCTCCGTGAAAGCCTGTCCGCCCTCCGAGCACTCCTGCCGGGCGTGGGTTAGAGACCGCGCCCGGTCACTTATGGGACCCTAAATGGCCCGCGGACCGGCTGGCGGTACCACCGTGAAAGCCTATCCGCCCTCCGAGCACTCCTGCCGGGCGTGAGTTCGAGACCGCGCCCGGTCACTTATGGGACCCTAAATGGCCCGCGGACCTGCTGGCGGTACCTCCGTGAATGCCTATCCGCCCTCCGAGCACTCCTGCCGGGCCTGAGTTCGAGACCGCGCCCGGTCATGTATGGGACCCTGAATGGCCCGCGGACCGGCTGGCGGGACGTCCGTGGATGCCTATCCGCCCTCCGAGCACTCCCGCCGGGCGTGGGTTAGAGACCGCGCCCGGTCATGTATGGGACCCTGAATGGCCCGCGGACCGGCTGGCGGGACCTCCGTGAATGCCTATCCGCCCTCCGAGCACTCCTGCCGGGCGTGGGTTAGAGACCGCGCCCGGTCAGTTATGGGACCCTAAATAGCCCGCGGACCGGCTGGCGGGACCTCCGTGAATGCCTATCCGCCCTCCGAGCACTCCTGCCGGGCCTGAGTTTGAGACCGCGCCCGGTCAGTTATGGGACCCTAAATAGCCCGCGGACCGGCTGGCGGGACTTCCGTGAATGCCTATCCGCCCTCCGAGCACTCCTGCCGGGCCTGAGTTTGAGACCGCGCCCGGTCAGTTATGGGACCCTAAATAGCCCGCGGACCGGCTGGCGGGACCTCCGTGAATGCCTATCCGCCCTCCGAGCACTCCTGCCGGGCGTGGGTTTGAGACCGCGCCCGGTCAGTTATGGGACCCTAAATAGCCCGCGGACCTGCTGGCGGTACCTCCGTGAAAGCCTATCCGCCCTCCGAGCACTCCTGCCGGGCGTGAGTTAGAGACCGCGCACGGTCACTTATTGGACCCTAAATGGCCCGCGGACCCTGCTGGCGGGGCTTCCGTGAAAGCCTATCCGCCTTCCGAGCGCTCTTGCCGGACGTGAGTTAGCGTCCGCGCCCGGTCGCCTCACGTCACTGTGGTTAAGTTGGCATAGTATAAAGCGCTCTTGGGTCCTTCAGAGTGCGGAGTTTATCACTGCGCATGAAGAAATGACAACCTGCAACGTTTGGTTTATGTTTTATAAGCATTTTTAGTTTTATTGCTTAAATCGCATTTTCTCGACGAGCTGAGCACGTTTTCTGGATGGTGCCTCTCCCGTCACTCTGGTTAGGTTGGCAAAGTAAAAAGCGCTCTTGGGTGCTTCAGAGTGCCGAGTTTATCACTGCACATAAAGAAATGACCACCTGCAACGTTTGGTTTATGTTTTATGAGCATTTTTAATTGTATTGCTTAGAGCGCATTTTCTCGACGAGCTGAGCACTATTTCTAGTAAAAAGCGCTCTTGGGTGCTTCAGAGTGCCGGGTTTATCACTGCGCATGCAGAAATGACCACCTGCAACGTTTGGTTTATGTTTTATAAGCATTTTTTGTTTTATTGCTTAAATCGCATTTTCTCGACGAGCTGAGCACGTTTTCTGGATGGTGCCTCTCCCGTCACTCTGGTTAGGTTGGCATAGTAAAAAGCGCTCTTGGGGGCTTCAGAGTGCCCAGTTTATCACTGCGCATGCAGAAAAGACCACCTGCAACGTTTGGTTTATGTTTTATAAGCATTTTTAGTTTTATTGCTTAAATCGCATTTTCTCGACGAGCTGAGCACGTTTTCTGGATGGTGCCTCTCCCGTCACTCTGGTTAGGTTGGCAAAGTAAAAAGCGCTCTTCGGTGCTTCAGAGTGCCGAGTTTATCACTGCACATAAAGAAATGACCACCTGCAACGTTTGGTTTATGTTTTATGAGCATTTTTAATTGTATTGCTTAGAGCGCATTTTCTCGACGAGCTGAGCACTATTTCTAGTAAAAAGCGCTCTTGGGTGCTTCAGAGTGCCGGGTTTATCACTGCGCATGCAGAAATGACCACCTGCAACGTTTGGTTTATGTTTTATAAGCATTTTTTGTTTTATTGCTTAAATCGCATTTTCTCGACGAGCTGAGCACGTTTTCTGGATGGTGCCTCTCCCGTCACTCTGGTTAGGTTGGCATAGTAAAAAGCGCTCTTGGGGGCTTCAGAGTGCCCAGTTTATCACTGCGCATGCAGAAATGACCACCTGCAACGTTTGGTTTATGTTTTATAAGCATTTTTAGTTTTATTGCTTAAATCGCATTTTCTCGACGAGCTGAGCACGTTTTCTGGATGGTGCCTCTCCCGTCACTCTGGTTAGGTTGGCAAAGTATAAAGCGCTCTTGGGTGCTTCAGAGTGCCGAGTTTATCACTGCACATAAAGAAATGACCACCTGCAACGTTTGGTTTATGTTTTATGAGCATTTTTAATTGTATTGCTTAGAGCGCATTTTCTCGACGAGCTGAGCACTATTTCTAGTAAAAAGCGCTCTTGGGTGCTTCAGAGTGCCGGGTTTATCACTGCGCATGCAGAAATGACCACCTGCAACGTTTGGTTTATGTTTTATAAGCATTTTTTGTTTTATTGCTTAAATCGCATTTTCTCGACGAGCTGAGCACGTTTTCTGGATGGTGCCTCTCCCGTCACTCTGGTTAGGTTGGCATAGTAAAAAGCGCTCTTGGGGGCTTCAGAGTGCCCAGGTTTATCACTGCGCATGCAGAAATGACCACCTGCAACGTTTGGTTTATGTTTTATAAGCATTTTTAGTTTTATTGCTTAAATCGCATTTTCTCGACGAGCTGAGCACGTTTTCTGGATGGTGCCTCTCCCGTCACTCTGGTTAGGTTGGCAAAGTAAAAAGCGCTCTTGGGTGCTTCAGAGTGCCGAGTTTATCACTGCACATAAAGAAATGACCACCTGCAACGTTTGGTTTATGTTTTATGAGCATTTTTAATTGTATTGCTTAGAGCGCATTTTCTCGACGAGCTGAGCACTATTTCTAGTAAAAAGCGCTCTTGGGTGCTTCAGAGTGCCGGGTTTATCACTGCGCATGCAGAAATGACCACCTGCAACGTTTGGTTTATGTTTTATAAGCATTTTTTGTTTTATTGCTTAAATCGCATTTTCTCGACGAGCTGAGCACGTTTTCTGGATGGTGCCTCTCCCGTCACTCTGGTTAGGTTGGCATAGTAAAAAGCGCTCTTGGGGGCTTCAGAGTGCCCAGTTTATCACTGCGCATGCAGAAATGACCACCTGCAACGTTTGGTTTATGTTTTATAAGCATTTTTAGTTTTATTGCTTAAATCGCATTTTCTCGACGAGCTGAGCACGTTTTCTGGATGGTGCCTCTCCCGTCACTCTGGTTAGGTTGGCAAAGTAAAAAGCGCTCTTGGGTGCTTCAGAGTGCCGAGTTTATCACTGCACATAAAGAAATGACCACCTGCAACGTTTGGTTTATGTTTTATGAGCATTTTTAATTGTATTGCTTAGAGCGCATTTTCTCGACGAGCTGAGCACTATTTCTAGTAAAAAGCGCTCTTGGGTGCTTCAGAGTGCCGGGTTTATCACTGCGCATGCAGAAATGACCACCTGCAACGTTTGGTTTATGTTTTATAAGCATTTTTTGTTTTATTGCTTAAATCGCATTTTCTCGACGAGCTGAGCACGTTTTCTGGATGGTGCCTCTCCCGTCACTCTGGTTAGGTTGGCATAGTAAAAAGCGCTCTTGGGGGCTTCAGAGTGCCCAGTTTATCACTGCGCATGCAGAAATGACCACCTGCAACGTTTGGTTTATGTTTTATAAGCATTTTTAGTTTTATTGCTTAAATCGCATTTTCTCGACGAGCTGAGCACGTTTTCTGGATGGTGCCTCTCCCGTCACTCTGGTTAGGTTGGCAAAGTAAAAAGCGCTCTTGGGTGCTTCAGAGTGCCGAGTTTATCACTGCACATAAAGAAATGACCACCTGCAACGTTTGGTTTATGTTTTATGAGCATTTTTAATTGTATTGCTTAGAGCGCATTTTCTCGACGAGCTGAGCACTATTTCTAGTAAAAAGCGCTCTTGGGTGCTTCAGAGTGCCGGGTTTATCACTGCGCATGCAGAAATGACCACCTGCAACGTTTGGTTTATGTTTTATAAGCATTTTTTGTTTTATTGCTTAAATCGCATTTTCTCGACGAGCTGAGCACGTTTTCTGGATGGTGCCTCTCCCGTCACTCTGGTTAGGTTGGCATAGTAAAAAGCGCTCTTGGGGGCTTCAGAGTGCCCAGTTTATCACTGCGCATGCAGAAATGACCACCTGCAACGTTTGGTTTATGTTTTATAAGCATTTTTAGTTTTATTGCTTAAATCGCATTTTCTCGACGAGCTGAGCACGTTTTCTGGATGGTGCCTCTCCCGTCACTCTGGTTAGGTTGGCAAAGTAAAAAGCGCTCTTGGGTGCTTCAGAGTGCCGAGTTTATCACTGCACATAAAGAAATGACCACCTGCAACGTTTGGTTTATGTTTTATGAGCATTTTTAATTGTATTGCTTAGAGCGCATTTTCTCGACGAGCTGAGCACTATTTCTAGTAAAAAGCGCTCTTGGGTGCTTCAGAGTGCCGGGTTTATCACTGCGCATGCAGAAATGACCACCTGCAACGTTTGGTTTATGTTTTATAAGCATTTTTTGTTTTATTGCTTAAATCGCATTTTCTCGACGAGCTGAGCACGTTTTCTGGATGGTGCCTCTCCCGTCACTCTGGTTAGGTTGGCATAGTAAAAAGTGCTCTTGGGGGCTTCAGAGTGCCGAGTTATCACTGCGCATGCAGAAATGACCACCTGCAACGTTTGGTTTATGTTTTATAAGCATTTTTAGTTTTATTGCTTAAATCGCATTTTCTCGACGAGCTGAGCACGTTTTCTGGATGGTGCCTCTCCCGTCACTCTGGTTAGGTTGGCAAAGTAAAAAGCGCTCTTGGGTGCTTCAGAGTGCCGAGTTTATCACTGCACATGAAGAAATGACCACCTGCAACGTTTGGTTTATGTTTTATGAGCATTTTTAATTGTATTGCTTAGAGCGCATTTTCTCGACGAGCTGAGCACGTTTTCTAGTTAAAAGCGCTCTTGGGTGCTTCAGAGTGCCGAGTTTATCACTGCGCATGAAGAAATGACCACCTGCAACGTTTGGTTTATGTTTTATAAGCATTTTTAATTTTATTGCTTAAATCGCATTTTCTCGACGAGCTGAGCACGTTTTCTGGATGGTGCCTCTCCCGTCACTCTGGTTAGGTTGGCATAGTAAAAAGTGCTCTTGGGGGCTTCAGAGTGCCCAGTTTATCACTGCGCATGCAGAAATGACCACCTGCAACGTTTGGTTTATGTTTTATAAGCATTTTTAGTTTTATTGCTTAAATCGCATTTTCTCGACGAGCTGAGCACGTTTTCTGGATGGTGCCTCTCCTGTCACTCTGGTTAGGTTGGCAAAGTAAAAAGCGCTCTTGGGTGCTTCAGAGTGCCGAGTTTATCACTGCACATGAAGAAATGACCACCTGCAACGTTTGGTTTATGTTTTATGAGCATTTTTAATTGTATTGCTTAGAGCGCATTTTCTCGACGAGCTGAGCACGTTTTCTAGTTAAAAGCGCTCTTGGGTGCTTCAGAGTGCCCAGTTTATCACTGCGCATGCAGAAATGACCACCTGCAACGTTTGGTTTATGTTTTATAAGCATTTTTAGTTTTATTGCTTAAATCGCATTTTCTCGACGAGCTGAGCACGTTTTCTGGATGGTGCCTCTCCCGTCACTCTTGTTAGGTTGGCAAAGTAAAAAGCGCTCTTGGGTGCTTCAGAGTGCCGAGTTTATCACTGCACATGAAGAAATGACCACCTGCAACGTTTGGTTTATGTTTTATAAGCATTTTTAGTTTTATTGCTTAAATCGCATTTTCTCGACGAGCTGAGCACGTTTTCTGGATGGTGCCTCTCCCGTCACTCTGGTTAGGTTGGAAAAGTAAAAAGCGCTCTTGGGTGCTTCAGAGTGCCGAGTTTATCACTGCACATGAAGAAATGACCACCTGCAACGTTTGGTTTATGTTTTATGAGCATTTTTAATTGT
The DNA here is from genome assembly GCF_901709675.1 of Syngnathus acus. NCBI lineage: Eukaryota > Metazoa > Chordata > Actinopteri > Syngnathiformes > Syngnathidae > Syngnathus > Syngnathus acus. The sequence continues at coordinate 31,108 of NW_023590207.1, forward strand.
ATTGCTTAGAGCGCATTTTCTCGACGAGCTGAGCACGTTTTCTAGTTAAAAGCGCTCTTGGGTGCTTCAGAGTGCCGAGTTTATCACTGCACATGAAGAAATGACCACCTGCAACGTTTGGTTTATGTTTTATAAGCATTTTTAATTGTATTGCTTAGAGTGCATTTTCTCGACGAGCTGAGCACGTTTTCTAGTAAAAAGCGCTCTTGGGTGCTTCAGAGTGCCGAGTTGAGTGCGTGGTTTAGCGTCCGCCCCCGGTCCCTTATGGGACCCTATTTGGCCCGCGGACCGGCTGGCGGGAGCCTGTCCGCCCTCCGAGCACTCCTGCCGGGCGTGGTTTAGAGACCGCGCCCGGTCACTTATGGGACCCTAATTGGCCCGCGGACCGGCTGGCGGTACCTTCGTGAATGCCTATCCGCCCTCCGAGCACTCCTGCCGGGCCTGAGTTAGAGACCGCGCCCGGTCCCTTACGGGACCCTAATTGGCCCGCGGACCGGCTGGCGGTACCTCCGTGAATGCCTATCCGCCCTCCGAGCACTCCTGCCGGGCGTGAGTTAGAGACCGTGCCCGGTCACTTATGGGACCCTAAATGGCCCGCGGACCGGCTGCCGGTACATCCGTGAAAGCCTATCCGCCCTCCGAGCACTCCTGCCGGGCGTGAGTTAGAGACCGCGCACGGTCACTTATGGGACCCTAAATGGCCCGCGGACCGGCTGGCGGTACCTCCGTGAATGCCTATCCGCCCTCCGAGCACTCCTGCCGGGCCTGAGTTAGAGACCGCGCCCGGTCAGTTATGGGACCCTAAATGGCCCGCGGACCGGCTGGCGGGACCTCCGTGAATGCCTATCCGCCCTACGAGCACTCCTGCCGGGCCTGAGTTCGAGACCGCGCACGGTCACTTATGGGACCTTAAATGGCCCGCGGACAGGCTGGCGGGACCTCCGTGAAAGCCTATCCGCCTTCCGAGCTCTCATGCCTGGCGTGGGTTAGCGTCCGCGCCCGGTCCCTTATGGAACCCTATTTGGCCCGCGGACCTGCTGGCGGGGCTTCCGTGAAAGCCTATACGCCTTCCGAGCGCTCTTGCCGGGCGTGAGTTAGCGTCCGCGCCCGGTCGCCTCACGTCACTCTGGTTAAGTTGGCATAGTAAAAAGCGCTCTTGGGTCCTTCAGAGTGCGGAGTTTATCACTGCGCATGAAGAAATGACAACCTGCAACGTTTGGTTTATGTTTTATAAGCATTTTTAGTTTTATTGCTTAAATCGCATTTTCTCGACGAGCTGAGCACGTTTTCTGGATGGTGCCTCTCCCGTCACTCTGGTTAGGTTGGCAAAGTAAAAAGCGCTCTTGGGTGCTTCAGAGTGCCGAGTTTATCACTGCACATGAAGAAATGACCACCTGCAACGTTTGGTTTATGTTTTATGAGCATTTTTAATTGTATTGCTTAGAGCGCATTTTCTCGACGAGCTGAGCACGTTTTCTAGTTAAAAGCGCTCTTGGGTGCTTCAGAGTGCCCAGTTTATCACTGCGCATGTAGAAATGACCACCTGCAACGTTTGGTTTATGTTTTATAAGCATTTTTAGTTTTATTGCTTAAATCGCATTTTCTCGACGAGCTGAGCACGTTTTCTGGATGGTGCCTCTCCCGTCACTCTGGTTAGGTTGGCATAGTAAAAAGTGCTCTTGGGGGCTTCAGAGTGCCGAGTTATCACTGCGCATGCAGAAATGACCACCTGCAACGTTTGGTTTATGTTTTATAAGCATTTTTAGTTTTATTGCTTAAATCGCATTTTCTCGATGAGCTGAGCACGTTTTCTGGATGGTGCCTCTCCCGTCACTCTGGTTAGGTTGGCAAAGTAAAAAGTGCTCTTGGGTGCTTCAGAGTGCCGAGTTTATCACTGCGCATGAAGAAATGACCACCTGCAACGTTTGGTTTATGTTTTATAAGCATTTTTAATTGTATTGCTTAGAGCGCATTTTCTCGACGAGCTGAGCACGTTTTCTAGTAAAAAGCGCTCTTGGGTGCTTCAGAGAACCGAGTTTATCACTGCGCATGCAGAAATGACCACCTGCAACGTTTGGTTTATGTTTTATAAGCATTTTTAGTTTTATTGCTTAAATCGCATTTTCTCGACGAGCTGAGCACGTTTTCTGGATGGTGCCTCTCCCGTCACTCTGGTTAGGTTGGCATAGTAAAAAGTGCTCTTGGGGGCTTCAGAGTGCCCAGTTTATCACTGCGCATGCAGAAATGACCACCTGCAACGTTTGGTTTATGTTTTATAAGCATTTTTAATTGTATTGCTTAGAGCGCATTTTCTCGACGAGCTGAGCACGTTTTCTAGTAAAAAGCGCTCTTGGGTGCTTCAGAGTGCCGAGTTTATCACTGCGCATGCAGAAATGACCACCTGCAACGTTTGGTTTATGTTTTATAAGCATTTTTTGTTTTATTGCTTAAATCGCATTTTCTCGACGAGCTGAGCACGTTTTCTGGATTGTGCCTCTCCCGTCACTCTGGTTAGGTTGGCATAGTAAAAAGTGCTCTTGGGGGCTTCAGAGTGCCCAGTTTATCACTGCGCATGCAGAAATGACCACCTGCAACGTTTGGTTTATGTTTTATAAGCATTTTTAGTTTTATTGCTTAAATCGCATTTTCTCGACGAGCTGAGCACGTTTTCTGGATGGTGCCTCTCCCGTCACTCTGGTTAGGTTGGCAAAGTAAAAAGCGCTCTTGGGTGCTTCAGAGTGCCGAGTTTATCACTGCACATGAAGAAATGACCACCTGCAACGTTTGGTTTATGTTTTATGAGCATGGGGATGACGTCATGATGGCGCCGCGGATGGCAGCCACGGTGAGTCGCTCTCTGTTTATTTGTCTTATTTCGTGTGTTTTCTGTGTCCTCTGCTGTCCATCCCGGATCACTTTTACTAGAGAAGCGCTGTTAAACATCGGACAGTCTTCTTCTGGTATTTTCTCTCCTGTTCTCTTCGATTCAGACTGTTTGTCGGAGATTCTAGCCGGAGCGGCGGTGCTGTACAAGCTAGCACGACGACGGCGGCGCGGAAAACGAGCGGGAGCACTCGTAAGGCTGAGGCAGAGAGGGTTCCGTTCTGCCCTACCGTCAATTCATCTGGCGAATGTCCGCTCCCTGGCGAACAAGATGGACGAACTGCTGCTCCTCACTTCAAGGAACACGGACTTCAGCAGATCCGCCGCGCTGTGCTTTGTGGAAACGTGGCTCAGCGAACGAACGCCCCACCACGCCGTGGAGCTAGCGGGCTTCAGGCTAACGCGAGCAGATCGCAGCGCGGAGCTCTCCGGAAAATCAAAGGGAGGTGGTCTCTGTTTCTACATTAATGAACGTTGGTGTACTGATGTCACGGTGTTGAAAGAGTTTTGCAGCCCTCTCCTAGAAACACTTTTCATAAACTGCCGGCCGTTCTATTCACCACGGGAGTTCTCCTCGATCGTCATGGCGGCTGTTTACATCCCACCACACGCACGTGCGAGTGAAGCCACGCAGATGCTGGCTGACCAGGTAACAGACATGGAGAAACTTCTACCAAACTCACTAATCATTGTTCTGGGTGATCTTAACAGGGCGAACCTCGCACACGAACTCCCCAGATACAAACAGCACGTAACGTGTCCCACCAGAGGGGCACAGACTCTGGACCACTGCTACACCGTGATCAAGGATGCATACCACTCTGCGGCTCGTGCAGCTTTAGGACTCTCGGACCACTGTCTAGTTCATCTGATCCCGGCCTACAGGCAGAAACTAAAAACTTCTAAGCCTGTGGTGAGGACTGTGAGGAAGTGGACAGTGGAGTCAAGGCAGGACCTCCAAGCCTGCTTTGACTGCACCGATTGGGGAGCTTTCGAAGCTGCAACTTCAGACTTGCATGAACTCACTGACACTGTCACATCATACATCAGTTTTTGTGAGGATCTGTGTGTGCAGACTAAGACCTTCTGCACGTACAACAACGACAAACCTTGGTTTACACCGAACCTCAGGAGGTTGCGCAAAGTCAAGGAGGAGGCCTTCAGGAGCGGCGACCGCGACCTGTTCAGGCAGACCAGAAACACACTGAACCGAGAGGTCAGGAAAGCCAAGAGGGGTTACGGGGAGAACCTGAAGAGACACCTCTCTGCCAATCCTGATCCCTCAACAGTGTGGAAAGGTCTGCAGAGCATCACGGGCTACAAGAAACGAACCCCCCGTCCTGTGGAGAGCCCAAGGCTTGCTAACCAGCTGAATAAGTTCTACTGCAGGTTTGATCGGTCCTCCCACACAACGGGACTTCCTGCAGCACAATCTACATACTCACCTCTCCCCACAACTGCTCTGTCCACACCTCTATCATCGTTGTCACCCACTCTCTCTCTTGCAGAGGCCGCGCCCGCACTCCAGGTCCGCGAGGAGGAAGTGCGCCAGATGTTCCGGAGACAAAAGACCAGGAAGGCACCGGGCCCAGACGGCGTGTCACCTTCCTGCTTGAAAGTCTGCGCTGAACAGCTGGCGCCCACCTTTGCACGGATCTTCAACCGTTCTCTGGAGCTGTGTGAGGTGCCCTCGTGCTTCAAGAGCTCCACCATCGTTCCAGTGGCCAAGAAGCCCGCCATCACAGGTTTGAATGACTATAGACCCGTCGCACTGACATCTGTGGTCATGAAATCTTTCGAGAGGTTAGTGCTGAACCACCTGAAGGAGGTCACGGGCCCCCTGCTTGACCCCCTCCAGTTTGCCTACCGGGCAAACAGGTCAGTGGATGATGCGGTCAACATGGGACTGCACTACATCCTGCACCACCTGGACACTCCAGGAACGTACGCCAGGATCCTGTTCGTGGACTTCAGCTCGGCGTTCAACACCATCGCTCCTGACATCCTCCAACAGAAGCTCATCCAGCTTGCGGTGCCTGCCCCCACCTGTCAGTGGATCACCAGCTTCCTGACCAACAGGAGACAGCGTGTGAGGCTGGGGGGCATCACATCTGACACCCGGACCACCAATACTGGAGCCCCTCAGGGGTGCGTCCTCTCCCCACTGCTCTTCTCTCTCTACACCAACGATTTCTCCTCAGATGACTCTCCTGTGAAGCTCCTGAAGTATGCAGACGACACCACTCTCATCGGACTGATCCAGGACGGTGATGAGACTGCGTACAGACAGGAGGTGGAGCGGCTGGTCCACTGGTGCAACCAAAACCATCTGGAGCTGAACCCGCTCAAGACCGTGGAGATGACAGTGGATTTCAGGCGAGACCCTTCACCACTTTTACCCCTCACTATCCGCAGTAATACTATTCTCTCCACAGACACCTTCAAGTTCCTGGGAACCACAATCTCTCGGGACCTGAAATGGACCGGCCACATAGACTCTGTCCGGAAGAAGGCCCAGCAGAGGCTGTACTTCCTGAGACAGCTCAAGAAGTTCAACCTGCCGCGAGAGCTTCTGAAGACCTTCTACACTGCCATCATCCAGTCTGTCCTCTGCACCTCCATCACTGTCTGGTTTGGATCAGCCTCCAAACAAGACAAGCACAGACTGCAACGGACAATCAGGACTGCAGAAAAGATCATTGGAATCAACCTCCCTTCTATCCAAGACTTGTACCTGTCCAGGACCAGGAAACGTGCAAGGAACATCTCTACAGACCCTTCTCACCCAGGTTGCAGTCTGTTTGAACTACTCCCCTCCGGACGGCGTTATAGAGCTCGGTACGCCAAAACCAGCAGACACCGAGACAGCTTCTTCCCCCAGGCTGTTGCTCTGATGAACTCACACCACTCATAGAGTCTCAGAGGCATTACTGTGCAATAACATCCTGCTCTTCACACCTTTTGAATTTGTCTACACTGTTTTTGCCATTATTCACATGTCCTGAGTGTTGTTAGTCACCTATATGTTGAACAGAGGGTGTGTTTTACCGAAGTCAAATTCCTTGTTTGGCACGCTCAAACATGGCGAATAAAAACTCTTGAATCTTGAATCTTGAATCTTGAATTTTTAATTGTATTGCTTAGAGCGCATTTTCTCGACGAGCTGAGCACGTTTTCTAGTTAAAAGCGCTCTTGGGTGCTTCAGAGTGCCCAGTTTATCACTGCGCATGCAGAAATGACCACCTGCAACGTTTGGTTTATGTTTTATAAGCATTTTTAGTTTTATTGCTTAAATCGCATTTTCTCGACGAGCTGAGCACGTTTTCTGGATGGTGCCTCTCCCGTCACTCTTGTTAGGTTGGCAAAGTAAAAAGCGCTCTTGGGTGCTTCAGAGTGCCGAGTTTATCACTGCACATGAAGAAATGACCACCTGCAACGTTTGGTTTATGTTTTATAAGCATTTTTAGTTTTATTGCTTAAATCGCATTTTCTCGACGAGCTGAGCACGTTTTCTGGATGGTGCCTCTCCCGTCACTCTGGTTAGGTTGGAAAAGTAAAAAGCGCTCTTGGGTGCTTCAGAGTGCCGAGTTTATCACTGCACATGAAGAAATGACCACCTGCAACGTTTGGTTTATGTTTTATGAGCATTTTTAATTGTATTGCTTAGAGCGCATTTTCTCGACGAGCTGAGCACGTTTTCTAGTTAAAAGCGCTCTTGGGTGCTTCAGAGTGCCGAGTTTATCACTGCGCATGAAGAAATGACCACCTGCAACGTTTGGTTTATGTTTTATAAGCATTTTTAGTTTTATTGCTTAAATCGCATTTTCTCGACGAGCTGAGCACGTTTTCTGGATGGTGCCTCTCCCGTCACTCTGGTTAGGTTGGCATAGTAAAAAGTGCTCTTGGGGGCTTCAGAGTGCCGAGTTATCACTGCGCATGCAGAAATGACCACCTGCAACGTTTGGTTTATGTTTTATAAGCATTTTTAGTTTTATTGCTTAAATCGCATTTTCTCGACGAGCTGAGCACGTTTTCTGGATGGTGCCTCTCCCGTCACTCTGGTTAGGTTGGCAAAGTAAAAAGCGCTCTTGGGTGCTTCAGAGTGCCGAGTTTATCACTGCACATGAAGAAATGACCACCTGCAACGTTTGGTTTATGTTTTATGAGCATTTTTAATTGTATTGCTTAGAGCGCATTTTCTCGACGAGCTGAGCACGTTTTCTAGTTAAAAGCGCTCTTGGGTGCTTCAGAGTGCCGAGTTTATCACTGCGCATGAAGAAATGACCACCTGCAACGTTTGGTTTATGTTTTATAAGCATTTTTAATTTTATTGCTTAAATCGCATTTTCTCGACGAGCTGAGCACGTTTTCTGGATGGTGCCTCTCCCGTCACTCTGGTTAGGTTGGCATAGTAAAAAGTGCTCTTGGGGGCTTCAGAGTGCCCAGTTTATCACTGCGCATGCAGAAATGACCACCTGCAACGTTTGGTTTATGTTTTATAAGCATTTTTAGTTTTATTGCTTAAATCGCATTTTCTCGACGAGCTGAGCACGTTTTCTGGATGGTGCCTCTCCTGTCACTCTGGTTAGGTTGGCAAAGTAAAAAGCGCTCTTGGGTGCTTCAGAGTGCCGAGTTTATCACTGCACATGAAGAAATGACCACCTGCAACGTTTGGTTTATGTTTTATGAGCATTTTTAATTGTATTGCTTAGAGCGCATTTTCTCGACGAGCTGAGCACGTTTTCTAGTTAAAAGCGCTCTTGGGTGCTTCAGAGTGCCCAGTTTATCACTGCGCATGCAGAAATGACCACCTGCAACGTTTGGTTTATGTTTTATAAGCATTTTTAGTTTTATTGCTTAAATCGCATTTTCTCGACGAGCTGAGCACGTTTTCTGGATGGTGCCTCTCCCGTCACTCTTGTTAGGTTGGCAAAGTAAAAAGCGCTCTTGGGTGCTTCAGAGTGCCGAGTTTATCACTGCACATGAAGAAATGACCACCTGCAACGTTTGGTTTATGTTTTATAAGCATTTTTAGTTTTATTGCTTAAATCGCATTTTCTCGACGAGCTGAGCACGTTTTCTGGATGGTGCCTCTCCCGTCACTCTGGTTAGGTTGGAAAAGTAAAAAGCGCTCTTGGGTGCTTCAGAGTGCCGAGTTTATCACTGCACATGAAGAAATGACCACCTGCAACGTTTGGTTTATGTTTTATGAGCATTTTTAATTGTATTGCTTAGAGCGCATTTTCTCGACGAGCTGAGCACGTTTTCTAGTTAAAAGCGCTCTTGGGTGCTTCAGAGTGCCGAGTTTATCACTGCACATGAAGAAATGACCACCTGCAACGTTTGGTTTATGTTTTATAAGCATTTTTAATTGTATTGCTTAGAGTGCATTTTCTCGACGAG
>NW_023590208.1:0-38921 GCF_901709675.1 Syngnathus acus
CTCGTCGAGAAAATGCGATTTAAGCAATAAAATAAAAATGCTTATAAAACATAAACCAAACGTTGCAGGTGGTCATTTCTTCATGCGCAGTGATAAACTCGGCACTCTGAAGCACCCAAGAGCGCTTTTAACTAGAAAACGTGCTCAGCTCGTCGAGAAAATGCGCTCTAAGCAATACAATTAAAAATGCTCATAAAACATAAACCAAACGTTGCAGGTGGTCATTTCTTCATGTGCAGTGATAAACTCGGCACTCTGAAGCACCCAAGAGCGCTTTTTACTTTTCCAACCTAACCAGAGTGACGGGAGAGGCACCATCCAGAAAACGTGCTCAGCTCGTCGAGAAAATGCGATTTAAGCAATAAAACTAAAAATGCTTATAAAACATAAACCAAACGTTGCAGGTGGTCATTTCTGCATGCGCAGTGATAACTCGGCACTCTGAAGCCCCCAAGAGCACTTTTTACTATGCCAACCTAACCAGAGTGACGGGAGAGGCACCATCCAGAAAACGTGCTCAGCTCGTCGAGAAAATGCGATTTAAGCAATAAAACAAAAAATGCTTATAAAACATAAACCAAACGTTGCAGGTGGTCATTTCTGCATGCGCAGTGATAAACTCGGCACTCTGAAGCACCCAAGAGCGCTTTTTACTAGAAAACGTGCTCAGCTCGTCGAGAAAATGCGCTCTAAGCAATACAATTAAAAATGCTTATAAAACATAAACCAAACGTTGCAGGTGGTCATTTCTGCATGCGCAGTGATAAACTGGGCACTCTGAAGCCCCCAAGAGCACTTTTTACTATGCCAACCTAACCAGAGTGACGGGAGAGGCACCATCCAGAAAACGTGCTCAGCTCGTCGAGAAAATGCGATTTAAGCAATAAAACTAAAAATGCTTATAAAACATAAACCAAACGTTGCAGGTGGTCATTTCTGCATGCGCAGTGATAAACTCGGCACTCTGAAGCACCCAAGAGCGCTTTTTACTAGAAAACGTGCTCAGCTCGTCGAGAAAATGCGCTCTAAGCAATACAATTAAAAATGCTTATAAAACATAAACCAAACGTTGCAGGTGGTCATTTCTTCATGCGTAGTGATAAACTCGGCACTCTGAAGCACCCAAGAGCACTTTTTACTTTGCCAACCTAACCAGAGTGACGGGAGAGGCACCATCCAGAAAACGTGCTCAGCTCATCGAGAAAATGCGATTTAAGCAATAAAACTAAAAATGCTTATAAAACATAAACCAAACGTTGCAGGTGGTCATTTCTGCATGCGCAGTGATAACTCGGCACTCTGAAGCCCCCAAGAGCACTTTTTACTATGCCAACCTAACCAGAGTGACGGGAGAGGCACCATCCAGAAAACGTGCTCAGCTCGTCGAGAAAATGCGATTTAAGCAATAAAATTAAAAATGCTTATAAAACATAAACCAAACGTTGCAGGTGGTCATTTCTTCATGCGCAGTGATAAACTCGGCACTCTGAAGCACCCAAGAGCGCTTTTAACTAGAAAACGTGCTCAGCTCGTCGAGAAAATGCGCTCTAAGCAATACAATTAAAAATGCTCATAAAACATAAACCAAACGTTGCAGGTGGTCATTTCTTCATGTGCAGTGATAAACTCGGCACTCTGAAGCACCCAAGAGCGCTTTTTACTTTTCCAACCTAACCAGAGTGACGGGAGAGGCACCATCCAGAAAACGTGCTCAGCTCGTCGAGAAAATGCGATTTAAGCAATAAAACTAAAAATGCTTATAAAACATAAACCAAACGTTGCAGGTGGTCATTTCTTCATGTGCAGTGATAAACTCGGCACTCTGAAGCACCCAAGAGCGCTTTTTACTTTGCCAACCTAACAAGAGTGACGGGAGAGGCACCATCCAGAAAACGTGCTCAGCTCGTCGAGAAAATGCGATTTAAGCAATAAAACTAAAAATGCTTATAAAACATAAACCAAACGTTGCAGGTGGTCATTTCTGCATGCGCAGTGATAAACTGGGCACTCTGAAGCACCCAAGAGCGCTTTTAACTAGAAAACGTGCTCAGCTCGTCGAGAAAATGCGCTCTAAGCAATACAATTAAAAATTCAAGATTCAAGATTCAAGATTCAAGAGTTTTTATTCGCCATGTTTGAGCGTGCCAAACAAGGAATTTGACTTCGGTAAAACACACCCTCTGTTCAACATATAGGTGACTAACAACACTCAGGACATGTGAATAATGGCAAAAACAGTGTAGACAAATTCAAAAGGTGTGAAGAGCAGGATGTTATTGCACAGTAATGCCTCTGAGACTCTATGAGTGGTGTGAGTTCATCAGAGCAACAGCCTGGGGGAAGAAGCTGTCTCGGTGTCTGCTGGTTTTGGCGTACCGAGCTCTATAACGCCGTCCGGAGGGGAGTAGTTCAAACAGACTGCAACCTGGGTGAGAAGGGTCTGTAGAGATGTTCCTTGCACGTTTCCTGGTCCTGGACAGGTACAAGTCTTGGATAGAAGGGAGGTTGATTCCAATGATCTTTTCTGCAGTCCTGATTGTCCGTTGCAGTCTGTGCTTGTCTTGTTTGGAGGCTGATCCAAACCAGACAGTGATGGAGGTGCAGAGGACAGACTGGATGATGGCAGTGTAGAAGGTCTTCAGAAGCTCTCGCGGCAGGTTGAACTTCTTGAGCTGTCTCAGGAAGTACAGCCTCTGCTGGGCCTTCTTCCGGACAGAGTCTATGTGGCCGGTCCATTTCAGGTCCCGAGAGATTGTGGTTCCCAGGAACTTGAAGGTGTCTGTGGAGAGAATAGTATTACTGCGGATAGTGAGGGGTAAAAGTGGTGAAGGGTCTCGCCTGAAATCCACTGTCATCTCCACGGTCTTGAGCGGGTTCAGCTCCAGATGGTTTTGGTTGCACCAGTGGACCAGCCGCTCCACCTCCTGTCTGTACGCAGTCTCATCACCGTCCTGGATCAGTCCGATGAGAGTGGTGTCGTCTGCATACTTCAGGAGCTTCACAGGAGAGTCATCTGAGGAGAAATCGTTGGTGTAGAGAGAGAAGAGCAGTGGGGAGAGGACGCACCCCTGAGGGGCTCCAGTATTGGTGGTCCGGGTGTCAGATGTGATGCCCCCCAGCCTCACACGCTGTCTCCTGTTGGTCAGGAAGCTGGTGATCCACTGACAGGTGGGGGCAGGCACCGCAAGCTGGATGAGCTTCTGTTGGAGGATGTCAGGAGCGATGGTGTTGAACGCCGAGCTGAAGTCCACGAACAGGATCCTGGCGTACGTTCCTGGAGTGTCCAGGTGGTGCAGGATGTAGTGCAGTCCCATGTTGACCGCATCATCCACTGACCTGTTTGCCCGGTAGGCAAACTGGAGGGGGTCAAGCAGGGGGCCCGTGACCTCCTTCAGGTGGTTCAGCACTAACCTCTCGAAAGATTTCATGACCACAGATGTCAGTGCGACGGGTCTATAGTCATTCAAACCTGTGATGGCGGGCTTCTTGGCCACTGGAACGATGGTGGAGCTCTTGAAGCACGAGGGCACCTCACACAGCTCCAGAGAACGGTTGAAGATCCGTGCAAAGGTGGGCGCCAGCTGTTCAGCGCAGACTTTCAAGCAGGAAGGTGACACGCCGTCTGGGCCCGGTGCCTTCCTGGTCTTTTGTCTCCGGAACATCTGGCGCACTTCCTCCTCGCGGACCTGGAGTGCGGGCGCGGCCTCTGCAAGAGAGAGAGTGGGTGACAACGATGATAGAGGTGTGGACAGAGCAGTTGTGGGGAGAGGTGAGTATGTAGATTGTGCTGCAGGAAGTCCCGTTGTGTGGGAGGACCGATCAAACCTGCAGTAGAACTTATTCAGCTGGTTAGCAAGCCTTGGGCTCTCCACAGGACGGGGGGTTCGTTTCTTGTAGCCCGTGATGCTCTGCAGACCTTTCCACACTGTTGAGGGATCAGGATTGGCAGAGAGGTGTCTCTTCAGGTTCTCCCCGTAACCCCTCTTGGCTTTCCTGACCTCTCGGTTCAGTGTGTTTCTGGTCTGCCTGAACAGGTCGCGGTCGCCGCTCCTGAAGGCCTCCTCCTTGACTTTGCGCAACCTCCTGAGGTTCGGTGTAAACCAAGGTTTGTCGTTGTTGTACGTGCAGAAGGTCTTAGTCTGCACACACAGATCCTCACAAAAACTGATGTATGATGTGACAGTGTCAGTGAGTTCATGCAAGTCTGAAGTTGCAGCTTCGAAAGCTCCCCAATCGGTGCAGTCAAAGCAGGCTTGGAGGTCCTGCCTTGACTCCACTGTCCACTTCCTCACAGTCCTCACCACAGGCTTAGAAGTTTTTAGTTTCTGCCTGTAGGCCGGGATCAGATGAACTAGACAGTGGTCCGAGAGTCCTAAAGCTGCACGAGCCGCAGAGTGGTATGCATCCTTGATCACGGTGTAGCAGTGGTCCAGAGTCTGTGCCCCTCTGGTGGGACACGTTACGTGCTGTTTGTATCTGGGGAGTTCGTGTGCGAGGTTCGCCCTGTTAAGATCACCCAGAACAATGATTAGTGAGTTTGGTAGAAGTTTCTCCATGTCTGTTACCTGGTCAGCCAGCATCTGCGTGGCTTCACTCGCACGTGCGTGTGGTGGGATGTAAACAGCCGCCATGACGATCGAGGAGAACTCCCGTGGTGAATAGAACGGCCGGCAGTTTATGAAAAGTGTTTCTAGGAGAGGGCTGCAAAACTCTTTCAACACCGTGACATCAGTACACCAACGTTCATTAATGTAGAAACAGAGACCACCTCCCTTTGATTTTCCGGAGAGCTCCGCGCTGCGATCTGCTCGCGTTAGCCTGAAGCCCGCTAGCTCCACGGCGTGGTGGGGCGTTCGTTCGCTGAGCCACGTTTCCACAAAGCACAGCGCGGCGGATCTGCTGAAGTCCGTGTTCCTTGAAGTGAGGAGCAGCAGTTCGTCCATCTTGTTCGCCAGGGAGCGGACATTCGCCAGATGAATTGACGGTAGGGCAGAACGGAACCCTCTCTGCCTCAGCCTTACGAGTGCTCCCGCTCGTTTTCCGCGCCGCCGTCGTCGTGCTAGCTTGTACAGCACCGCCGCTCCGGCTAGAATCTCCGACAAACAGTCTGAATCGAAGAGAACAGGAGAGAAAATACCAGAAGAAGACTGTCCGATGTTTAACAGCGCTTCTCTAGTAAAAGTGATCCGGGATGGACAGCAGAGGACACAGAAAACACACGAAATAAGACAAATAAACAGAGAGCGACTCACCGTGGCTGCCATCCGCGGCGCCATCATGACGTCATCCCCATGCTCATAAAACATAAACCAAACGTTGCAGGTGGTCATTTCTTCATGTGCAGTGATAAACTCGGCACTCTGAAGCACCAAAGAGCGCTTTTTACTTTGCCAACCTAACCAGAGTGACGGGAGAGGCACCATCCAGAAAACGTGCTCAGCTCGTCGAGAAAATGCGATTTAAGCAATAAAACTAAAAATGCTTATAAAACATAAACCAAACGTTGCAGGTGGTCATTTCTGCATGCGCAGTGATAAACTGGGCACTCTGAAGCCCCCAAGAGCACTTTTTACTATGCCAACCTAACCAGAGTGACGGGAGAGGCACAATCCAGAAAACGTGCTCAGCTCGTCGAGAAAATGCGATTTAAGCAATAAAACAAAAAATGCTTATAAAACATAAACCAAACGTTGCAGGTGCTCATTTCTGCATGCGCAGTGATAAACTCGGCACTCTGAAGCACCCAAGAGCGCTTTTTACTAGAAAACGTGCTCAGCTCGTCGAGAAAATGCGCTCTAAGCAATACAATTAAAAATGCTTATAAAACATAAACCAAACGTTGCAGGTGGTCATTTCTGCATGCGCAGTGATAAACTGGGCACTCTGAAGCCCCCAAGAGCACTTTTTACTATGCCAACCTAACCAGAGTGACGGGAGAGGCACCATCCAGAAAACGTGCTCAGCTCGTCGAGAAAATGCGATTTAAGCAATAAAACTAAAAATGCTTATAAAACATAAACCAAACGTTGCAGGTGGTCATTTCTGCATGCGCAGTGATAAACCCGGCACTCTGAAGCACCCAAGAGCGCTTTTTACTAGAAATAGTGCTCAGCTCGTCGAGAAAATGCGCTCTAAGCAATACAATTAAAAATGCTCATAAAACATAAACCAAACGTTGCAGGTGGTCATTTCTTTATGTGCAGTGATAAACTCGGCACTCTGAAGCACCCAAGAGCGCTTTTTACTTTGCCAACCTAACCAGAGTGACGGGAGAGGCACCATCCAGAAAACGTGCTCAGCTCGTCGAGAAAATGCGATTTAAGCAATAAAACTAAAAATGCTTATAAAACATAAACCAAACGTTGCAGGTGGTCATTTCTGCATGCGCAGTGATAACTCGGCACTCTGAAGCCCCCAAGAGCGCTTTTTACTATGCCAACCTAACCAGAGTGACGGGAGAGGCACCATCCAGAAAACGTGCTCAGCTCGTCGAGAAAATGCGATTTAAGCAATAAAACAAAAATGCTTATAAAACATAAACCAAACGTTGCAGGTGGTCATTTCTGCATGCGCAGTGATAAACCCGGCACTCTGAAGCACCCAAGAGCGCTTTTTACTAGAAATAGTGCTCAGCTCGTCGAGAAAATGCGCTCTAAGCAATACAATTAAAAATGCTCATAAAACATAAACCAAACGTTGCAGGTGGTCATTTCTTTATGTGCAGTGATAAACTCGGCACTCTGAAGCACCCAAGAGCGCTTTTTACTTTGCCAACCTAACCAGAGTGACGGGAGAGGCACCATCCAGAAAACGTGCTCAGCTCGTCGAGAAAATGCGATTTAAGCAATAAAACTAAAAATGCTTATAAAACATAAACCAAACGTTGTAGGTGGTCATTTCTGCATGCGCAGTGATAAACCCGGCACTCTGAAGCACCCAAGAGCGCTTTTTACTCGAAATAGTGCTCAGCTCGTCGAGAAAATGCGCTCTAAGCAATACAATTAAAAATGCTCATAAAACATAAACCAAACGTTGCAGGTGGTCATTTCTTTATGTGCAGTGATAAACTCGGCACTCTGAAGCACCCAAGAGCGCTTTTTACTTTGCCAACCTAACCAGAGTGACGGGAGAGGCACCATCCAGAAAACGTGCTCAGCTCGTCGAGAAAATGCGATTTAAGCAATAAAACTAAAAATGCTTATAAAACATAAACCAAACGTTGCAGGTGGTCATTTCTGCATGCGCAGTGATAAACTGGGCACTCTGAAGCCCCCAAGAGCGCTTTTTACTATGCCAACCTAACCAGAGTGACGGGAGAGGCACCATCCAGAAAACGTGCTCAGCTCGTCGAGAAAATGCGATTTAAGCAATAAAACAAAAAATGCTTATAAAACATAAACCAAACGTTGCAGGTGGTCATTTCTGCATGCGCAGTGATAAACCCGGCACTCTGAAGCACCCAAGAGCGCTTTTTACTAGAAATAGTGCTCAGCTCGTCGAGAAAATGCGCTCTAAGCAATACAATTAAAAATGCTCATAAAACATAAACCAAACGTTGCAGGTGGTCATTTCTTTATGTGCAGTGATAAACTCGGCACTCTGAAGCACCCAAGAGCGCTTTTTACTTTGCCAACCTAACCAGAGTGACGGGAGAGGCACCATCCAGAAAACGTGCTCAGCTCGTCGAGAAAATGCGATTTAAGCAATAAAACTAAAAATGCTTATAAAACATAAACCAAACGTTGCAGGTGGTCATTTCTGCATGCGCAGTGATAAACTGGGCACTCTGAAGCCCCCAAGAGCGCTTTTTACTATGCCAACCTAACCAGAGTGACGGGAGAGGCACCATCCAGAAAACGTGCTCAGCTCGTCGAGAAAATGCGATTTAAGCAATAAAACAAAAAATGCTTATAAAACATAAACCAAACGTTGCAGGTGGTCATTTCTGCATGCGCAGTGATAAACCCGGCACTCTGAAGCACCCAAGAGCGCTTTTTACTAGAAATAGTGCTCAGCTCGTCGAGAAAATGCGCTCTAAGCAATACAATTAAAAATGCTCATAAAACATAAACCAAACGTTGCAGGTGGTCATTTCTTTATGTGCAGTGATAAACTCGGCACTCTGAAGCACCCAAGAGCGCTTTTTACTTTGCCAACCTAACCAGAGTGACGGGAGAGGCACCATCCAGAAAACGTGCTCAGCTCGTCGAGAAAATGCGATTTAAGCAATAAAACTAAAAATGCTTATAAAACATAAACCAAACGTTGCAGGTGGTCATTTCTGCATGCGCAGTGATAAACTGGGCACTCTGAAGCCCCCAAGAGCGCTTTTTACTATGCCAACCTAACCAGAGTGACGGGAGAGGCACCATCCAGAAAACGTGCTCAGCTCGTCGAGAAAATGCGATTTAAGCAATAAAACAAAAAATGCTTATAAAACATAAACCAAACGTTGCAGGTGGTCATTTCTGCATGCGCAGTGATAAACCCGGCACTCTGAAGCACCCAAGAGCGCTTTTTACTAGAAATAGTGCTCAGCTCGTCGAGAAAATGCGCTCTAAGCAATACAATTAAAAATGCTCATAAAACATAAACCAAACGTTGCAGGTGGTCATTTCTTTATGTGCAGTGATAAACTCGGCACTCTGAAGCACCCAAGAGCGCTTTTTACTTTGCCAACCTAACCAGAGTGACGGGAGAGGCACCATCCAGAAAACGTGCTCAGCTCGTCGAGAAAATGCGATTTAAGCAATAAAACTAAAAATGCTTATAAAACATAAACCAAACGTTGCAGGTTGTCATTTCTTCATGCGCAGTGATAAACTCCGCACTCTGAAGGACCCAAGAGCGCTTTTTACTATGCCAACTTAACCACAGTGACGTGAGGCGACCGGGCGCGGACGCTAACTCACGCCCGGCAAGAGCGCTCGGAAGGCGGATAGGCTTTCACGGAAGCCCCGCCAGCAGGTCCGTGGGCCATTTAGGGTCCAATAAGTGACCGTGCGCGGTCTCTAACTCACGCCCGGCAGGAGTGCTCGGAGGGCGGATAGGCTTTCACGGAGGTACCGCCAGCAGGTCCGCGGGCTATTTAGGGTCCCATAACTGACCGGGCGCGGTCTCAAACCCACGCCCGGCATGAGTGCTCGGAGGGCGGATAGGCATTCACGGAGGTCCCGCCAGCCGGTCCGCGGGCTATTTAGGGTCCCATAACTGACCGGGCGCGGTCTCAAACTCAGGCCCGGCAGGAGTGCTCGGAGGGCGGATAGGCATTCACGGAAGTCCCGCCAGCCGGTCCGCGGGCTATTTAGGGTCCCATAACTGACCGGGCGCGGTCTCAAACTCAGGCCCGGCAGGAGTGCTCGGAGGGCGGATAGGCATTCACGGAGGTCCCGCCAGCCGGTCCGCGGGCTATTTAGGGTCCCATAACTGACCGGGCGCGGTCTCTAACCCACGCCCGGCAGGAGTGCTTGGAGGGCGGATAGGCATTCACGGAGGTCCCGCCAGCCGGTCCGCGGGCCATTCAGGGTCCCATACATGACCGGGCGCGGTCTCTAACCCACGCCCGGCGGGAGTGCTCGGAGGGCGGATAGGCATCCACGGACGTCCCGCCAGCCGGTCCGCGGGCCATTCAGGGTCCCATACATGACCGGGCGCGGTCTCGAACTCAGGCCCGGCAGGAGTGCTCGGAGGGCGGATAGGCATTCACGGAGGTACCGCCAGCAGGTCCGCGGGCCATTTAGGGTCCCATAAGTGACCGGGCGCGGTCTCGAACTCACGCCCGGCAGGAGTGCTCGGAGGGCGGATAGGCTTTCACGGTGGTACCGCCAGCCGGTCCGCGGGCCATTTAGGGTCCCATAAGTGACCGGGCGCGGTCTCTAACCCACGCCCGGCAGGAGTGCTCGGAGGGCGGACAGGCTTTCACGGAGCTCCCGCAAGCCTGTCCGCGGGCCATTTAGGGTCCCATAAGTGACCGGGCGCGGTCTCGAACTCACGCCCGGCAGGAGTGCTCGGAGGGCGGATAGGCTTTCACGGTGGTACCGCCAGCCGGTCCGCGGGCCATTTAGGGTCCCATAAGTGACCGGGCGCGGTCTCTAACTCAGGCCCGGCAGGAGTGCTCGGACGGCGGATAGGCATTCACGGAGGTACCGCCAGCCGGTCCACGGGCCAATTAGGGTCCCATAAGTGACCGGGCGCGGTCTCTAACCCACACCCGGCAGGAGTGCTCGGAGGGCGGACAGGCTTTCACGGAGCTCCCGCCAGCCGGTCCGCGGGCCAAATAGATTAAAGATTAAAGATTAAAGTCCCAATGATCGTCACACACACACCTGGGTGTGGTGAAATTTGTCCTCTGCATTTAACCCATCCCCGTGTGATTTTAATCCATCCCCTGGGGGAGAGGGGAGCAGTGAGCAGCAGCGGTGCCGCGCTCGGGAATCAGTTGGTGATCTAACCCCCCAATTCCAACCCTTAATGCTGAGTGCCAAGCAGGGAGGCAATGGGTCCCATTTTTACAGTCTTTGGTATGACCCGGCCGGGGTTGAACCCACAACCTTCCAGTCTCAGGGCGGACACTCTACCACTAGGCCACTGAGATGGGCGGGGGCGGACGCTAAACCACGCACTCAACTCGGCACTCTGAAGCACCCAAGAGCGCTTTTTACTAGAAAACGTGCTCAGCTCGTCGAGGAAATGCACTCTAAGCAATACAATTAAAAATGCTTATAAAACATAAACCAAACGTTGCAGGTGGTCATTTCTTCATGCGCAGTGATAAACTCGGCACTCTGAAGCACCCAAGAGCGCTTTTTACTTTGCCAACCTAACCAGAGTGACGGGAGAGGCACCATCCAGAAAACGTGCTCGGCTCGTCGAGAAAATTCGATTTAAGCAATAAAACTAAAAATGCTTATAAAACATAAACCAAACGTTGCAGGTGGTCATTTCTGCATGCGCAGTGATAAACTGGGCACTCTGAAGCCCCCAAGAGCACTTTTTACTATGCCAACCTAACCAGAGTGACGGGAGAGGCACCATCCAGAAAACGTGCTCAGCTCGTCGAGAAAATGCGATTTAAGCAATAAAACTAAAAATGCTTATAAAACATAAACCAAACGTTGCAGGTGGTCATTTCTGCATGCGCAGTGATAAACCCGGCACTCTGAAGCACCCAAGAGCGCTTTTTACTATGCCAACCTAACCAGAGTGACGGGAGAGGCACCATCCAGAAAACGTGCTCAGCTCGTCGAGAAAATGCGATTTAAGCAATAAAACAAAAAATGCTTATAAAACATAAACCAAACGTTGCAGGTGGTCATTTCTGCATGCGCAGTGATAAACCCGGCACTCTGAAGCACCCAAGAGCGCTTTTTACTAGAAATAGTGCTCAGCTCGTCGAGAAAATGCGCTCTAAGCAATACAATTAAAAATGCTCATAAAACATAAACCAAACGTTGCAGGTGGTCATTTCTTTATGTGCAGTGATAAACTCGGCACTCTGAAGCACCCAAGAGCGCTTTATACTTTGCCAACCTAACCAGAGTGACGGGAGAGGCACCATCCAGAAAACGTGCTCAGCTCGTCGAGAAAATGCGATTTAAGCAATAAAACTAAAAATGCTTATAAAACATAAACCAAACGTTGCAGGTGGTCATTTCTGCATGCGCAGTGATAAACTGGGCACTCTGAAGCCCCCAAGAGCGCTTTTTACTATGCCAACCTAACCAGAGTGACGGGAGAGGCACCATCCAGAAAACGTGCTCAGCTCGTCGAGAAAATGCGATTTAAGCAATAAAACAAAAAATGCTTATAAAACATAAACCAAACGTTGCAGGTGGTCATTTCTGCATGCGCAGTGATAAACCCGGCACTCTGAAGCACCCAAGAGCGCTTTTTACTAGAAATAGTGCTCAGCTCGTCGAGAAAATGCGCTCTAAGCAATACAATTAAAAATGCTCATAAAACATAAACCAAACGTTGCAGGTGGTCATTTCTTTATGTGCAGTGATAAACTCGGCACTCTGAAGCACCCAAGAGCGCTTTTTACTTTGCCAACCTAACCAGAGTGACGGGAGAGGCACCATCCAGAAAACGTGCTCAGCTCGTCGAGAAAATGCGATTTAAGCAATAAAACTAAAAATGCTTATAAAACATAAACCAAACGTTGCAGGTGGTCATTTCTGCATGCGCAGTGATAAACTGGGCACTCTGAAGCCCCCAAGAGCGCTTTTTACTATGCCAACCTAACCAGAGTGACGGGAGAGGCACCATCCAGAAAACGTGCTCAGCTCGTCGAGAAAATGCGATTTAAGCAATAAAACAAAAAATGCTTATAAAACATAAACCAAACGTTGCAGGTGGTCATTTCTGCATGCGCAGTGATAAACCCGGCACTCTGAAGCACCCAAGAGCGCTTTTTACTAGAAATAGTGCTCAGCTCGTCGAGAAAATGCGCTCTAAGCAATACAATTAAAAATGCTCATAAAACATAAACCAAACGTTGCAGGTGGTCATTTCTTTATGTGCAGTGATAAACTCGGCACTCTGAAGCACCCAAGAGCGCTTTTTACTTTGCCAACCTAACCAGAGTGACGGGAGAGGCACCATCCAGAAAACGTGCTCGGCTCGTCGAGAAAATTCGATTTAAGCAATAAAACTAAAAATGCTTATAAAACATAAACCAAACGTTGCAGGTGGTCATTTCTGCATGCGCAGTGATAAACTGGGCACTCTGAAGCCCCCAAGAGCGCTTTTTACTATGCCAACCTAACCAGAGTGACGGGAGAGGCACCATCCAGAAAACGTGCTCAGCTCGTCGAGAAAATGCGATTTAAGCAATAAAACAAAAAATGCTTATAAAACATAAACCAAACGTTGCAGGTGGTCATTTCTGCATGCGCAGTGATAAACCCGGCACTCTGAAGCACCCAAGAGCGCTTTTTACTAGAAATAGTGCTCAGCTCGTCGAGAAAATGCGCTCTAAGCAATACAATTAAAAATGCTCATAAAACATAAACCAAACGTTGCAGGTGGTCATTTCTTTATGTGCAGTGATAAACTCGGCACTCTGAAGCACCCAAGAGCGCTTTTTACTTTGCCAACCTAACCAGAGTGACGGGAGAGGCACCATCCAGAAAACGTGCTCAGCTCGTCGAGAAAATGCGATTTAAGCAATAAAACTAAAAATGCTTATAAAACATAAACCAAACGTTGCAGGTGGTCATTTCTGCATGCGCAGTGATAAACTGGGCACTCTGAAGCCCCCAAGAGCGCTTTTTACTATGCCAACCTAACCAGAGTGACGGGAGAGGCACCATCCAGAAAACGTGCTCAGCTCGTCGAGAAAATGCGATTTAAGCAATAAAACAAAAAATGCTTATAAAACATAAACCAAACGTTGCAGGTGGTCATTTCTGCATGCGCAGTGATAAACCCGGCACTCTGAAGCACCCAAGAGCGCTTTTTACTAGAAATAGTGCTCAGGTCCGCGGGCCATTTAGGGTCCAATAAGTGACCGTGCGCGGTCTCTAACTCACGCCCGGCAGGAGTGCTCGGAGGGCGGATAGGCTTTCACGGAGGTACCGCCAGCAGGTCCGCGGGCTATTTAGGGTCCCATAACTGACCGGGCGCGGTCTCAAACCCACGCCCGGCATGAGTGCTCGGAGGGCGGATAGGCATTCACGGAGGTCCCGCCAGCCGGTCCGCGGGCTATTTAGGGTCCCATAACTGACCGGGCGCGGTCTCAAACTCAGGCCCGGCAGGAGTGCTCGGAGGGCGGATAGGCATTCACGGAAGTCCCGCCAGCCGGTCCGCGGGCTATTTAGGGTCCCATAACTGACCGGGCGCGGTCTCAAACTCAGGCCCGGCAGGAGTGCTCGGAGGGCGGATAGGCATTCACGGAGGTCCCGCCAGCCGGTCCGCGGGCTATTTAGGGTCCCATAACTGACCGGGCGCGGTCTCTAACCCACGCCCGGCAGGAGTGCTCGGAGGGCGGATAGGCATTCACGGAGGTCCCGCCAGCCGGTCCGCGGGCCATTCAGGGTCCCATACATGACCGGGCGCGGTCTCTAACCCACGCCCGGCGGGAGTGCTCGGAGGGCGGATAGGCATCCACGGACGTCCCGCCAGCCGGTCCGCGGGCCATTCAGGGTCCCATACATGACCGGGCGCGGTCTCGAACTCAGGCCCGGCAGGAGTGCTCGGAGGGCGGATAGGCATTCACGGAGGTACCGCCAGCAGGTCCGCGGGCCATTTAGGGTCCCATAAGTGACCGGGCGCGGTCTCGAACTCACGCCCGGCAGGAGTGCTCGGAGGGCGGATAGGCTTTCACGGTGGTACCGCCAGCCGGTCCGCGGGCCATTTAGGGTCCCATAAGTGACCGGGCGCGGTCTCTAACCCACGCCCGGCAGGAGTGCTCGGAGGGCGGACAGGCTTTCACGGAGCTCCCGCCAGCCTGTCCGCGGGCCATTTAGGGTCCCATAAGTGACCGGGCGCGGTCTCGAACTCACGCCCGGCAGGAGTGCTCGGAGGGCGGATAGGCTTTCACGGTGGTACCGCCAGCCGGTCCGCGGGCCATTTAGGGTCCCATAAGTGACCGGGCGCGGTCTCTAACTCAGGCCCGGCAGGAGTGCTCGGACGGCGGATAGGCATTCACGGAGGTACCGCCAGCCGGTCCACGGGCCAATTAGGGTCCCATAAGTGACCGGGCGCGGTCTCTAACCCACACCCGGCAGGAGTGCTCGGAGGGCGGACAGGCTTTCACGGAGCTCCCGCCAGCCGGTCCGCGGGCCAAATAGGGTCCCATAAGGGACCGGGGGCGGACGCTAAACCACGCACTCAACTCGGCACTCTGAAGCACCCAAGAGCGCTTTTTACTAGAAAACGTGCTCAGCTCGTCGAGGAAATGCACTCTAAGCAATACAATTAAAAATGCTTATAAAACATAAACCAAACGTTGCAGGTGGTCATTTCTTCATGCGCAGTGATAAACTCGGCACTCTGAAGCACCCAAGAGCGCTTTTTACTTTGCCAACCTAACCAGAGTGACGGGAGAGGCACCATCCAGAAAACGTGCTCGGCTCGTCGAGAAAATTCGATTTAAGCAATAAAACTAAAAATGCTTATAAAACATAAACCAAACGTTGCAGGTGGTCATTTCTGCATGCGCAGTGATAAACTGGGCACTCTGAAGCCCCCAAGAGCACTTTTTACTATGCCAACCTAACCAGAGTGACGGGAGAGGCACCATCCAGAAAACGTGCTCAGCTCGTCGAGAAAATGCGATTTAAGCAATAAAACTAAAAATGCTTATAAAACATAAACCAAACGTTGCAGGTGGTCATTTCTGCATGCGCAGTGATAAACCCGGCACTCTGAAGCACCCAAGAGCGCTTTTTACTATGCCAACCTAACCAGAGTGACGGGAGAGGCACCATCCAGAAAACGTGCTCAGCTCGTCGAGAAAATGCGATTTAAGCAATAAAACAAAAAATGCTTATAAAACATAAACCAAACGTTGCAGGTGGTCATTTCTGCATGCGCAGTGATAAACCCGGCACTCTGAAGCACCCAAGAGCGCTTTTTACTAGAAATAGTGCTCAGCTCGTCGAGAAAATGCGCTCTAAGCAATACAATTAAAAATGCTCATAAAACATAAACCAAACGTTGCAGGTGGTCATTTCTTTATGTGCAGTGATAAACTCGGCACTCTGAAGCACCCAAGAGCGCTTTTTACTTTGCCAACCTAACCAGAGTGACGGGAGAGGCACCATCCAGAAAACGTGCTCAGCTCGTCGAGAAAATGCGATTTAAGCAATAAAACTAAAAATGCTTATAAAACATAAACCAAACGTTGCAGGTGGTCATTTCTGCATGCGCAGTGATAAACTGGGCACTCTGAAGCCCCCAAGAGCGCTTTTTACTATGCCAACCTAACCAGAGTGACGGGAGAGGCACCATCCAGAAAACGTGCTCAGCTCGTCGAGAAAATGCGATTTAAGCAATAAAACAAAAAATGCTTATAAAACATAAACCAAACGTTGCAGGTGGTCATTTCTGCATGCGCAGTGATAAACCCGGCACTCTGAAGCACCCAAGAGCGCTTTTTACTAGAAATAGTGCTCAGCTCGTCGAGAAAATGCGCTCTAAGCAATACAATTAAAAATGCTCATAAAACATAAACCAAACGTTGCAGGTGGTCATTTCTTTATGTGCAGTGATAAACTCGGCACTCTGAAGCACCCAAGAGCGCTTTTTACTTTGCCAACCTAACCAGAGTGACGGGAGAGGCACCATCCAGAAAACGTGCTCAGCTCGTCGAGAAAATGCGATTTAAGCAATAAAACTAAAAATGCTTATAAAACATAAACCAAACGTTGCAGGTGGTCATTTCTGCATGCGCAGTGATAAACTGGGCACTCTGAAGCCCCCAAGAGCGCTTTTTACTATGCCAACCTAACCAGAGTGACGGGAGAGGCACCATCCAGAAAACGTGCTCAGCTCGTCGAGAAAATGCGATTTAAGCAATAAAACAAAAAATGCTTATAAAACATAAACCAAACGTTGCAGGTGGTCATTTCTGCATGCGCAGTGATAAACCCGGCACTCTGAAGCACCCAAGAGCGCTTTTTACTAGAAATAGTGCTCAGCTCGTCGAGAAAATGCGCTCTAAGCAATACAATTAAAAATGCTCATAAAACATAAACCAAACGTTGCAGGTGGTCATTTCTTATGTGCAGTGATAAACTCGGCACTCTGAAGCACCCAAGAGCGCTTTTTACTTTGCCAACCTAACCAGAGTGACGGGAGAGGCACCATCCAGAAAACGTGCTCAGCTCGTCGAGAAAATGCGATTTAAGCAATAAAACTAAAAATGCTTATAAAACATAAACCAAACGTTGCAGGTGGTCATTTCTGCATGCGCAGTGATAAACTGGGCACTCTGAAGCCCCCAAGAGCGCTTTTTACTATGCCAACCTAACCAGAGTGACGGGAGAGGCACCATCCAGAAAACGTGCTCAGCTCGTCGAGAAAATGCGATTTAAGCAATAAAACAAAAAATGCTTATAAAACATAAACCAAACGTTGCAGGTGGTCATTTCTGCATGCGCAGTGATAAACCCGGCACTCTGAAGCACCCAAGAGCGCTTTTTACTAGAAATAGTGCTCAGCTCGTCGAGAAAATGCGCTCTAAGCAATACAATTAAAAATGCTCATAAAACATAAACCAAACGTTGCAGGTGGTCATTTCTTTATGTGCAGTGATAAACTCGGCACTCTGAAGCACCCAAGAGCGCTTTTTACTTTGCCAACCTAACCAGAGTGACGGGAGAGGCACCATCCAGAAAACGTGCTCAGCTCGTCGAGAAAATGCGATTTAAGCAATAAAACTAAAAATGCTTATAAAACATAAACCAAACGTTGCAGGTGGTCATTTCTGCATGCGCAGTGATAAACTGGGCACTCTGAAGCCCCCAAGAGCGCTTTTTACTATGCCAACCTAACCAGAGTGACGGGAGAGGCACCATCCAGAAAACGTGCTCAGCTCGTCGAGAAAATGCGATTTAAGCAATAAAACAAAAAATGCTTATAAAACATAAACCAAACGTTGCAGGTGGTCATTTCTGCATGCGCAGTGATAAACCCGGCACTCTGAAGCACCCAAGAGCGCTTTTTACTAGAAATAGTGCTCAGCTCGTCGAGAAAATGCGCTCTAAGCAATACAATTAAAAATGCTCATAAAACATAAACCAAACGTTGCAGGTGGTCATTTCTTTATGTGCAGTGATAAACTCGGCACTCTGAAGCACCCAAGAGCGCTTTTTACTTTGCCAACCTAACCAGAGTGACGGGAGAGGCACCATCCAGAAAACGTGCTCAGCTCGTCGAGAAAATGCGATTTAAGCAATAAAACTAAAAATGCTTATAAAACATAAACCAAACGTTGCAGGTGGTCATTTCTGCATGCGCAGTGATAAACTGGGCACTCTGAAGCCCCCAAGAGCGCTTTTTACTATGCCAACCTAACCAGAGTGACGGGAGAGGCACCATCCAGAAAACGTGCTCAGCTCGTCGAGAAAATGCGATTTAAGCAATAAAACAAAAAATGCTTATAAAACATAAACCAAACGTTGCAGGTGGTCATTTCTGCATGCGCAGTGATAAACCCGGCACTCTGAAGCACCCAAGAGCGCTTTTTACTAGAAATAGTGCTCAGCTCGTCGAGAAAATGCGCTCTAAGCAATACAATTAAAAATGCTCATAAAACATAAACCAAACGTTGCAGGTGGTCATTTCTTTATGTGCAGTGATAAACTCGGCACTCTGAAGCACCCAAGAGCGCTTTTTACTTTGCCAACCTAACCAGAGTGACGGGAGAGGCACCATCCAGAAAACGTGCTCAGCTCGTCGAGAAAATGCGATTTAAGCAATAAAACTAAAAATGCTTATAAAACATAAACCAAACGTTGCAGGTTGTCATTTCTTCATGCGCAGTGATAAACTCCGCACTCTGAAGGACCCAAGAGCGCTTTTTACTATGCCAACTTAACCACAGTGACGTGAGGCGACCGGGCGCGGACGCTAACTCACGCCCGGCAAGAGCGCTCGGAAGGCGGATAGGCTTTCACGGAAGCCCCGCCAGCAGGTCCGCGGGCCATTTAGGGTCCAATAAGTGACCGTGCGCGGTCTCTAACTCACGCCCGGCAGGAGTGCTCGGAGGGCGGATAGGCTTTCACGGAGGTACCGCCAGCAGGTCCGCGGGCTATTTAGGGTCCCATAACTGACCGGGCGCGGTCTCAAACCCACGCCCGGCATGAGTGCTCGGAGGGCGGATAGGCATTCACGGAGGTCCCGCCAGCCGGTCCGCGGGCTATTTAGGGTCCCATAACTGACCGGGCGCGGTCTCAAACTCAGGCCCGGCAGGAGTGCTCGGAGGGCGGATAGGCATTCACGGAAGTCCCGCCAGCCGGTCCGCGGGCTATTTAGGGTCCCATAACTGACCGGGCGCGGTCTCAAACTCAGGCCCGGCAGGAGTGCTCGGAGGGCGGATAGGCATTCACGGAGGTCCCGCCAGCCGGTCCGCGGGCTATTTAGGGTCCCATAACTGACCGGGCGCGGTCTCTAACCCACGCCCGGCAGGAGTGCTCGGAGGGCGGATAGGCATTCACGGAGGTCCCGCCAGCCGGTCCGCGGGCCATTCAGGGTCCCATACATGACCGGGCGCGGTCTCTAACCCACGCCCGGCGGGAGTGCTCGGAGGGCGGATAGGCATCCACGGACGTCCCGCCAGCCGGTCCGCGGGCCATTCAGGGTCCCATACATGACCGGGCGCGGTCTCGAACTCAGGCCCGGCAGGAGTGCTCGGAGGGCGGATAGGCATTCACGGAGGTACCGCCAGCAGGTCCGCGGGCCATTTAGGGTCCCATAAGTGACCGGGCGCGGTCTCGAACTCACGCCCGGCAGGAGTGCTCGGAGGGCGGATAGGCTTTCACGGTGGTACCGCCAGCCGGTCCGCGGGCCATTTAGGGTCCCATAAGTGACCGGGCGCGGTCTCTAACCCACGCCCGGCAGGAGTGCTCGGAGGGCGGACAGGCTTTCACGGAGCTCCCGCCAGCCTGTCCGCGGGCCATTTAGGGTCCCATAAGTGACCGGGCGCGGTCTCGAACTCACGCCCGGCAGGAGTGCTCGGAGGGCGGATAGGCTTTCACGGTGGTACCGCCAGCCGGTCCGCGGGCCATTTAGGGTCCCATAAGTGACCGGGCGCGGTCTCTAACTCAGGCCCGGCAGGAGTGCTCGGACGGCGGATAGGCATTCACGGAGGTACCGCCAGCCGGTCCACGGGCCAATTAGGGTCCCATAAGTGACCGGGCGCGGTCTCTAACCCACGCCCGGCAGGAGTGCTCGGAGGGCGGACAGGCTTTCACGGAGCTCCCGCCAGCCGGTCCGCGGGCCAAATAGGGTCCCATAAGGGACCGGGGGCGGACGCTAAACCACGCACTCAACTCGGCACTCTGAAGCACCCAAGAGCGCTTTTTACTAGAAAACGTGCTCAGCTCGTCGAGGAAATGCACTCTAAGCAATACAATTAAAAATGCTTATAAAACATAAACCAAACGTTGCAGGTGGTCATTTCTTCATGCGCAGTGATAAACTCGGCACTCTGAAGCACCCAAGAGCGCTTTTTACTTTGCCAACCTAACCAGAGTGACGGGAGAGGCACCATCCAGAAAACGTGCTCGGCTCGTCGAGAAAATTCGATTTAAGCAATAAAACTAAAAATGCTTATAAAACATAAACCAAACGTTGCAGGTGGTCATTTCTGCATGCGCAGTGATAAACTGGGCACTCTGAAGCCCCCAAGAGCACTTTTTACTATGCCAACCTAACCAGAGTGACGGGAGAGGCACCATCCAGAAAACGTGCTCAGCTCGTCGAGAAAATGCGATTTAAGCAATAAAACAAAAAATGCTTATAAAACATAAACCAAACGTTGCAGGTGGTCATTTCTGCATGCGCAGTGATAAACCCGGCACTCTGAAGCACCCAAGAGCGCTTTTTACTAGAAATAGTGCTCAGCTCGTCGAGAAAATGCGCTCTAAGCAATACAATTAAAAATGCTCATAAAACATAAACCAAACGTTGCAGGTGGTCATTTCTTTATGTGCAGTGATAAACTCGGCACTCTGAAGCACCCAAGAGCGCTTTTTACTTTGCCAACCTAACCAGAGTGACGGGAGAGGCACCATCCAGAAAACGTGCTCAGCTCGTCGAGAAAATGCGATTTAAGCAATAAAACTAAAAATGCTTATAAAACATAAACCAAACGTTGCAGGTGGTCATTTCTGCATGCGCAGTGATAAACTGGGCACTCTGAAGCCCCCAAGAGCGCTTTTTACTATGCCAACCTAACCAGAGTGACGGGAGAGGCACCATCCAGAAAACGTGCTCAGCTCGTCGAGAAAATGCGATTTAAGCAATAAAACAAAAAATGCTTATAAAACATAAACCAAACGTTGCAGGTGGTCATTTCTGCATGCGCAGTGATAAACCCGGCACTCTGAAGCACCCAAGAGCGCTTTTTACTAGAAATAGTGCTCAGCTCGTCGAGAAAATGCGCTCTAAGCAATACAATTAAAAATGCTCATAAAACATAAACCAAACGTTGCAGGTGGTCATTTCTTTATGTGCAGTGATAAACTGGGCACTCTGAAGCACCCAAGAGCGCTTTTTACTTTGCCAACCTAACCAGAGTGACGGGAGAGGCACCATCCAGAAAACGTGCTCAGCTCGTCGAGAAAATGCGATTTAAGCAATAAAACTAAAAATGCTTATAAAACATAAACCAAACGTTGCAGGTGGTCATTTCTGCATGCGCAGTGATAAACTGGGCACTCTGAAGCCCCCAAGAGCGCTTTTTACTATGCCAACCTAACCAGAGTGACGGGAGAGGCACCATCCAGAAAACGTGCTCAGCTCGTCGAGAAAATGCGATTTAAGCAATAAAACAAAAAATGCTTATAAAACATAAACCAAACGTTGCAGGTGGTCATTTCTGCATGCGCAGTGATAAACCCGGCACTCTGAAGCACCCAAGAGCGCTTTTTACTAGAAATAGTGCTCAGCTCGTCGAGAAAATGCGCTCTAAGCAATACAATTAAAAATGCTCATAAAACATAAACCAAACGTTGCAGGTGGTCATTTCTTTATGTGCAGTGATAAACTCGGCACTCTGAAGCACCCAAGAGCGCTTTTTACTTTGCCAACCTAACCAGAGTGACGGGAGAGGCACCATCCAGAAAACGTGCTCAGCTCGTCGAGAAAATGCGATTTAAGCAATAAAACTAAAAATGCTTATAAAACATAAACCAAACGTTGCAGGTGGTCATTTCTGCATGCGCAGTGATAAACTGGGCACTCTGAAGCCCCCAAGAGCGCTTTTTACTATGCCAACCTAACCAGAGTGACGGGAGAGGCACCATCCAGAAAACGTGCTCAGCTCGTCGAGAAAATGCGATTTAAGCAATAAAACAAAAAATGCTTATAAAACATAAACCAAACGTTGCAGGTGGTCATTTCTGCATGCGCAGTGATAAACCCGGCACTCTGAAGCACCCAAGAGCGCTTTTTACTAGAAATAGTGCTCAGCTCGTCGAGAAAATGCGCTCTAAGCAATACAATTAAAAATGCTCATAAAACATAAACCAAACGTTGCAGGTGGTCATTTCTTTATGTGCAGTGATAAACTCGGCACTCTGAAGCACCCAAGAGCGCTTTTTACTTTGCCAACCTAACCAGAGTGACGGGAGAGGCACCATCCAGAAAACGTGCTCAGCTCGTCGAGAAAATGCGATTTAAGCAATAAAACTAAAAATGCTTATAAAACATAAACCAAACGTTGCAGGTGGTCATTTCTGCATGCGCAGTGATAAACTGGGCACTCTGAAGCCCCCAAGAGCGCTTTTTACTATGCCAACCTAACCAGAGTGACGGGAGAGGCACCATCCAGAAAACGTGCTCAGCTCGTCGAGAAAATGCGATTTAAGCAATAAAACAAAAAATGCTTATAAAACATAAACCAAACGTTGCAGGTGGTCATTTCTGCATGCGCAGTGATAAACCCGGCACTCTGAAGCACCCAAGAGCGCTTTTTACTAGAAATAGTGCTCAGCTCGTCGAGAAAATGCGCTCTAAGCAATACAATTAAAAATGCTCATAAAACATAAACCAAACGTTGCAGGTGGTCATTTCTTTATGTGCAGTGATAAACTCGGCACTCTGAAGCACCCAAGAGCGCTTTTTACTTTGCCAACCTAACCAGAGTGACGGGAGAGGCACCATCCAGAAAACGTGCTCAGCTCGTCGAGAAAATGCGATTTAAGCAATAAAACTAAAAATGCTTATAAAACATAAACCAAACGTTGCAGGTGGTCATTTCTGCATGCGCAGTGATAAACTGGGCACTCTGAAGCCCCCAAGAGCGCTTTTTACTATGCCAACCTAACCAGAGTGACGGGAGAGGCACCATCCAGAAAACGTGCTCAGCTCGTCGAGAAAATGCGATTTAAGCAATAAAACAAAAAATGCTTATAAAACATAAACCAAACGTTGCAGGTGGTCATTTCTGCATGCGCAGTGATAAACCCGGCACTCTGAAGCACCCAAGAGCGCTTTTTACTAGAAATAGTGCTCAGCTCGTCGAGAAAATGCGCTCTAAGCAATACAATTAAAAATGCTCATAAAACATAAACCAAACGTTGCAGGTGGTCATTTCTTTATGTGCAGTGATAAACTCGGCACTCTGAAGCACCCAAGAGCGCTTTTTACTTTGCCAACCTAACCAGAGTGACGGGAGAGGCACCATCCAGAAAACGTGCTCAGCTCGTCGAGAAAATGCGATTTAAGCAATAAAACTAAAAATGCTTATAAAACATAAACCAAACGTTGCAGGTGGTCATTTCTGCATGCGCAGTGATAAACTGGGCACTCTGAAGCCCCCAAGAGCAGCTTTTTACTATGCCAACTGTTGGGTCCACAACATTTATCTGAACAGAATCTCACAGAGGCGGGATATGTCTTCGATGGCCAGCGACTTCTGCAGAAGGGCGACCCAGACACACAGCGAGTGTGGCTGAGATCCGCGCCTTCCCTCAGTTTTGTCGTGCCTTTTATTGAGGAACAAACAATGGGGCAAGTGTACATAAATGCATAGCTTCTTTAGACAGGAAGGACATTCCACAATTACATCTCATGACGACAGCGATACTATTACGGACAGAAGCAGATGGTCGTCTCATGACTTTAGCTTAACAAAAACGTAGTCTTAGTGGTCATGGGATGGATACTTCTGTGGCGTTCTCATGACTTCTACTTAAATAAGACGTTTGTCTGCTTCAGCCATCCTATGACAACCTCATGATCTGTTCATGGATAGCTAACTATGGGGCTTATTGTATAGTGCGACTCATGACTCCAGACATGAGTTCCTTAGCCAGCCAGATGCTCCCAAGTCATTATCACGAGGTCAAAATGTCACATCCTGTAGAAAATCTTGCACACATAAGTAGATACATAGAATCCAATGATAAAAAGTATATTTTTCCCAACATTCCCCCCTGTTTAACATTGGAATTCATGGGAAAACAAAACATCAACTAATAACTACATATGTGTATAAATGAGTATACGCCTACACGATATAGTAACATCAAAAAGTATGAAAGTCTACATTCCAGTTTATCAGAACTACAGCTCTCCATTCTGCTCTGGCCATGTTCGTCATAATGGAATGTATTTTGTTTTGGATCATCAAAAAGAAAAAACAAACAGGCAGGCGATTTACGCAAGGTGGTCCCACTCATCTTGTTCACGATGGACCAACATGATATTCTCGACAGCAAACGCTGATGTCAACATTTTAGTCATCATGTGACGAATACAAGGTATGATGCATGATGTAAAAATACAGAGAAATAACAGTATGGCAACTAAAAGAACCGCGACTTTCAAGAGAAGTTGCCTCCAATTGCCGTAAAACAGCCACCAAAAGGGATGGACATCCTTGGCCGGAGTTTCATCCTGGGACATAGCCCTACGGAGGTTCCGAAGTCCTTGTAGAGCATACTCGATGTGGGTGTCATTTTCTCCTGGGATGTAGGTACAACAGGAGGTACCAACTATTTCACACACACCTCCTTTTTCGGCAGTCAGGAGGTCCAAAACCATTCGGGACTGTAGTGCCATTAGTCTCAGAGCTTGCAGTTCCGTCTGGTAACCTGTAAGGGGCTCTAGAGTAAAATTGGCAAAGGTCTTCAACCTGTAGTCCATAGTTTCTATTCAAAGAATAGTCTTAGCCACACCCGCCTGTGGGAAGAGTGTGAGTGCCACCTTTTGTCCTGTGCTCCAAAGCTTGTATTCATCTGGTACGTCTGAGCCCCAGACACTGTCGTAGGGACGGAAGGTGGGGGCAACAGCTGCACGTCTCTTTCGCTGATGATGTTCCTGAAAATGTGTCAGACTGAGGAACACAGTGTGATCTGACACATATACGGGGGCACATGTGCCATCCCATTGTCCTGGAAGGACTGCGTAGCCTCGGCAACCACAAAGCCACCATCCCCCTTCGATGATAGAGTGGGGATTTTCGCCTCCTGCTAGGATTTGTCGGATTGCTACTGTGGTATTCATCAAGGTCTCGCTGGAAGGTTCTAGAAGTGCGGTGGTGATGCAGCGTTTTGTATCTCCCACTTTTACTCCATCAACACGTCTTCGTCGGAAGCACAGGGGATGTGAGATGGTTTCACTCACTTCGAGAGTCACTGGTGCGGGTGTGACGACAGAACTTCTTGACACTATTGTGAATGGCCTTGAGATGTTGTAACAGGGATGGGCGGCTAGTTGTGCCTCATTAATTTCCGACCGTCTGAGTCCTTTGATGGGATTAAACCCAAAAGCCCTTAGTATTGCGAAACACCATCCATTTTACTCTGGCATGGGTCGGGCATGTAGGACGGGCTGTTGACTTGATCGTGGCATTATGGAACATACATAACATTCAGTTTGATTGTATGTTTTGGCCAACATTGACACATACTGGTACCACATGTTGTCTGCATGTGGTATATCTGGGTTTATCTTTATATACTTTGTCAACAGTTCGGTCGTCGTTCTCTTGATTCGAGCGGAAGTTCCACTTTCCCCTTGGGGACCCTGGACACTCCATGTCATTGGCAAGCATGCTACAGCCACAGCACAGACAAGCACTCCTCTGAGTGCCATTTTCCGTTCAGTTCCACAGAGCCACCTGAACCCCTAGGGAGCTAAATGGTCAGGGTTCTTAGTTCTTCACCGGTTTGAGACTGATGCCAAACTATAATTGGCACCCCCTTTGTAGCCAGACTTCGCCCTGACCGAGGCCTAGGAGCCAAGCACTCTCTGCAGCTTACAGTGGCTGAGATGTATCCAGCTGGGTCTTTCTGCACAGCTGTGGGTGTGGCGAGTAGGACTTGGAATGGTCCCTCCCACCGGGGTGAAGACCACGTCTTTCGTTTGATTACTTTGATGAAGACCCAGTCACCTGGTTTTGCTGAGCCATCCTGTGGAGATAAAGGAGTGGAGGGCAGTAAACTTGCATTTGACACATTTTTCGTTTGCATGGTTTTGATCATGTAGTCAGCTAGAGTTAGCTCTTCTGTGTCTTTGTCTTGATCATGTGAGATCAGAGGGAGCCTGTATGCTCTGCCATGAATGATCTCATAAGGGGTTAAACCCTTGCCACAGGGCATAATCCTCATATAGAGTTTTACAAAATCTAGACATTCGGGCCATGGTCTTCCTGTTTCTGCCCTGCATTTGGTTAATGACCGAATTGACAAAATGTGTTCCGTTGTCACTGTAAATGGTCTCTGGGATGCCATAACTGGGAATGATGGTCTTGCAGATAGCCTTTGCTATTCATAGCATCTGCATTCTTTGCTGGGATTATTTCTGTCCACCTTGAAAAGGCATCGATTAGGACTAATCAGTATTTGTACAGTCCACACCTGTTTAGTTCTATGAAGTCCATATGCGACATTTGGAACGGATATGTTGGTTCTGGGGATTTTCCTCATTTTGGTTTTACATTCCCTTGTGGATTATTTTTTATGCAGACTTCACACGCTCTACAAAAATGTTTTGAGTACAAATTGAAACCATACGTTGTAAAGTGTTGTGATATTAGCTCCTGCATCCCCCCTGTCGACACATGAGTACTTCCTTGTGTCGAAATTGCAGCTGCTCTAAAAAGGGATTTAGGGAGAACAAGCTTATTATTTACAACGTATATGTCTTTGTCTGTCAGATGTGCACCTTTAGCAATCCACATTTTCTGTTCTTGTTTAGGGGCTAAATGTTGCATATCATGCAAGATCTGTATATTTATTAGTTCTTCCTTTTCTGACGACAATCTCAGAAATAGGTCTGAGGTTCTGTATTTGCCTATAGCAGCTTCCTTTGCTGTTTTATCTGCTAAGGCATTGCCTATTGATACAAAATCTTTCCTCTGTGTGTGTGCCTCACATTTGAAAATTGCAAGCTTTGTGGGCAACATTACTGCATGGAGGAGCTGGATTAGAAGTTGTGCATGTGTTATTTGCTTTCCTGTTGAAGTTATCATTCCACGCCTTTCCCATTGTTTTGCAAAGTAAAAAACTGTTGAAAATGCATACTGGCTGTCTGTGTATACAATTAGGTCTTGTCCATCTGCTAGAGTACACGCTCTGGTCAGTGCAATGATTTGTGACAATAACAGAGCTGTATAAGACAAATGTCTGGCTGGAGACAGCATGTTCATTTTACTTTGAAGTAACAACACATCAACAGCATGTGGTACCAACAGGTCTGTGGGATGGAACAAGTTAACCTCTGCTGACAATTCTACTGCCATTGCAGCAGCACATATAACGAACACATTTTCCACTTTGTTCTCAACAGGTGTTAACCCTTCTGAAGTGGGGGTGAGTTTCATATAGAGGTTCTTTTAGGTTCCCGTGTGGATCATGTTTCACACAAACAGGACATGCTTTTTTTAAAAAAAAAAAAAATTCACTAAAGAATCTAAACCGAAGGTAACTAATAACTCATCCCCCCCTGTTGTCACATAAGTGACACAATTGGGGTTGCCTTAAGAAGTCATTTTGGCAAAACAGTTTTGTTACTGACGTGGTCAATAACACCTTATCCATTATCACACCCTTTGTTGTTTGAACTAATGCCACTCTCAATTTTGTCAATGCTTCTACTTTTGGTGTCCACGCGAATGTATCTTCGACTGCTAACGGCTGTCCATGAGCCACTCCTGTCAGTGGCTTAGCAATGTCAGCATAACGTGGAGCCCAAGCTCTGCAGCAATCACATAAAAAAAAAAACACAAGTTGTTCTTTGTGACAGGTCGTGGTGTGTCTAATATAGCCTGTTTCCTGCCTCATTGCACTGCTCTCCCTTTCGCTGAGAGTAAACCAAGATAGTTTACTTCTGGTTTTACCCATCGTAACTTCTGTTACTTGACTTAATTTCCTCTCTGGCCTAAATGCTGCATGAGGAGAAAGGAATCTCATCCCCACGCTTCCTTTGTTTCAAAAGCAATTATCATCAATGTAGACCAAAACTTGACTTTTAGATGAAAGCGTAAAACCAGCCATTCAATTCATGATAATCAGTCAACCACTGTGAAATAAGCCCTATTTTCTTTTCTTAGCATTAGATTTGCTCAAGATCACTCTTTCTTCAAAGTTGCTCTGCTAATTTTCCCATAGCATTCTCCAACAACGTCAACCATTCAACCTGTATCTTGTCAGTTATTCATTCCTGCTCATTTGCATCTCTTTCTCTTTCTCACACACACACACACACGCACACACACACACACACACACACAGCCTCCATTATACACTGGTCTCACTCTCCTCAAGCTCTCTTCAAGCTGTTCACACAGTCATACATTATTTTCAATTCACATTCCTCATTTGAATTTGTCCCATCTCAAGGTTCTTGATAAAACAACCCACTCATTCCAATTTTGACATATTCCTTCAGCCCATTCAAATCACACCGGGGAAAGTTTTCAACATTCCCGAAATCGCTAAATTAAAAAATTATGTTTTCACGTTAACTTATTAATCCTTTGTATGGCATTCAAACTTGGCCAATAAAAGATTGATTAAATTTTCTGCAAAATTTCACAAAATTCATTTTTTCACCTCTAATTTCTACATTTTTCCAACTGATTCAATTCTGCTCCAACATCATTCTGTTGCATCCTCTAAGTATTTATTAATCTTTTACGCCTTCACACGCAATTTCTCCAGAAATTGCATTTTCTAGTTTCAAAATCATTTTGCCTTTTTGTGTCGTGGTGCAAATCGAATAGACCGCAGTCTAGTAAATTTCCTTGCACACTATTTTAGCCAATTTCATAATTTTAACACATAGACACACATAAACACACAGAAAACACAAGGACAAGACAAGGGCCCACAATAAAGACACAATAGACAAACAACACCAACAAACAGCGCTGCGCAAACGTCTTCATCTATTTGATGTTTTGGTTTTACTATTTTTATTTATTTTTTCATATTAGTGGCCTTATCTTTCAATAAGGTTTGACACCTGTATCATTCGCATACATCAGCATCGTTTATACTTTGGGGAAACTTAACAGCCTTCGTCATGCTTCTTGTTTGTACAGGAGTTCTAATTGACTGACCATGACATATTTTGCTATTATATGGGGGAGTTTACAGATCTTTTAAATTTAGATGCATGTTTTGCATAGGAGCAGAAAGAGCTTTTTGCCTCAGGCTCCTCTGCTTAACAGTGCGCCCGCGCACTGTGGCTTCATTGTCTGACAAACATACTTGCGGCCTCATCGCTCTTAATGACACTTGCCTCAAGTTTGGTAACTTATTTAACATATATACTTCTCATCTCCTTATACATTGTCTTTGTGTGTCTTGACATATGAAGGGATTGACAATAAAGCTGACTTTGACTTTGACTTTGACATTGTCAGTAACATTTTGACGGCCCCCCATTTTAATGAATTTAGTCCAACTGTCAAATCCTAGGGATTTCTAAAGCTGGAATGTTTCTTTAGTGGGATAACAACTTTCTGTGGTAATTCCTGCTTCGACCAGTTTCCTGGTGAGGAATTCTTGCCTGTGCTTCCACAGAAATTCGTTATTTCTTCCCACTATATTACATGCAGCACATACGTGCTACCATTCACACACACATTCACACCGCGGAATTTTCTTAACACAACGAGGTGTATTTACGTCTACAAGTTCCATCTGTAGACCGAATTCCTATCACTTGGAATTCACAACAAGGACTCCGCCGCCCTTACCCGGGTACCCTTTTTTCCGGGGACTAAAATACCCCAACCACGCAGCCAACGAAGAGGTCTCACCGAATCTCTGAAAGATTTCTCTTGAAGATTCCGTCAATCGTCGCCGCCGAGAGGTGCTGAACTGGACTTCGCCGGCCTGGTGGATGAACATCGCTCCCCAGGGCTTTCCTTCAGGGTCCTGGGACCTCTGCCGTGCACGGATTCGGCGTCCTCAACACTCCTCGGATCAGCGAGCAGATTTTCAGGAATCCCGGACGAGCCCCCAAAAATGTTGGGTCCACAACATTTATCTGAACAGAATCTCACAGAGGCGGGATATGTCTTCGATGGCCAGCGACTTCTGCAGAAGGGCGACCCAGACACACAGCGAGTGTGGCTGAGATCCGCGCCTTCCCTCAGTTTGGTCGTGCCTTTTATTGAGGAACAAACAATGGGGCAAGTGTACATAAATGCATAGCTTCTTTAGACAGGAAGGACATTCCACAATTACATCTCATGACGACAGCGATACTATTACGGACAGAAGCAGATGGTCGTCTCATGACTTTAGCTTAACAAAAACGTAGTCTTAGTGGTCATGGGATGGATACTTCTGTGGCGTTCTCATGACTTCTACTTAAATACGACGTTTGTCTGCTTCAGCCATCCTATGACAACCTCATGATCTGTTCATGGATAGCTAACTATGGGGCTTATTGTATAGTGCGACTCATGACTCCAGACATGAGTTCCTTAGCCAGCCAGATGCTCCCAAGTCATTATCACGAGGTCAAAATGTCACATCCTGTAGAAAATCTTGCACACATAAGTAGATACATAGAATCCAATGATAAAAAGTATATTTTTCCCAACACCAACCTAACCAGAGTGACGGGAGAGGCACCATCCAGAAAACGTGCTCAGCTCGTCGAGAAAATGCGATTTAAGCAATAAAACAAAAAATGCTTATAAAACATAAACCAAACGTTGCAGGTGGTCATTTCTGCATGCGCAGTGATAAACCCGGCACTCTGAAGCACCCAAGAGCGCTTTTTACTAGAAATAGTGCTCAGCTCGTCGAGAAAATGCGCTCTAAGCAATACAATTAAAAATGCTCATAAAACATAAACCAAACGTTGCAGGTGGTCATTTCTTTATGTGCAGTGATAAACTCGGCACTCTGAAGCACCCAAGAGCGCTTTTTACTTTGCCAACCTAACCAGAGTGACGGGAGAGGCACCATCCAGAAAACGTGCTCAGCTCGTCGAGAAAATGCGATTTAAGCAATAAAACTAAAAATGCTTATAAAACATAAACCAAACGTTGCAGGTGGTCATTTCTGCATGCGCAGTGATAAACTGGGCACTCTGAAGCCCCCAAGAGCGCTTTTTACTATGCCAACCTAACCAGAGTGACGGGAGAGGCACCATCCAGAAAACGTGCTCAGCTCGTCGAGAAAATGCGATTTAAGCAATAAAACAAAAAATGCTTATAAAACATAAACCAAACGTTGCAGGTGGTCATTTCTGCATGCGCAGTGATAAACCCGGCACTCTGAAGCACCCAAGAGCGCTTTTTACTAGAAATAGTGCTCAGCTCGTCGAGAAAATGCGCTCTAAGCAATACAATTAAAAATGCTCATAAAACATAAACCAAACGTTGCAGGTGGTCATTTCTTTATGTGCAGTGATAAACTCGGCACTCTGAAGCACCCAAGAGCGCTTTTTACTTTGCCAACCTAACCAGAGTGACGGGAGAGGCACCATCCAGAAAACGTGCTCAGCTCGTCGAGAAAATGCGATTTAAGCAATAAAACTAAAAATGCTTATAAAACATAAACCAAACGTTGCAGGTGGTCATTTCTGCATGCGCAGTGATAAACCCGGCACTCTGAAGCACCCAAGAGCGCTTTTTACTAGAAATAGTGCTCAGCTCGTCGAGAAAATGCGCTCTAAGCAATACAATTAAAAATGCTCATAAAACATAAACCAAACGTTGCAGGTGGTCATTTCTTTATGTGCAGTGATAAACTCGGCACTCTGAAGCACCCAAGAGCGCTTTTTACTTTGCCAACCTAACCAGAGTGACGGGAGAGGCACCATCCAGAAAACGTGCTCAGCTCGTCGAGAAAATGCGATTTAAGCAATAAAACTAAAAATGCTTATAAAACATAAACCAAACGTTGCAGGTGGTCATTTCTGCATGCGCAGTGATAAACTGGGCACTCTGAAGCCCCCAAGAGCGCTTTTTACTATGCCAACCTAACCAGAGTGACGGGAGAGGCACCATCCAGAAAACGTGCTCAGCTCGTCGAGAAAATGCGATTTAAGCAATAAAACAAAAAATGCTTATAAAACATAAACCAAACGTTGCAGGTGGTCATTTCTGCATGCGCAGTGATAAACCCGGCACTCTGAAGCACCCAAGAGCGCTTTTTACTAGAAATAGTGCTCAGCTCGTCGAGAAAATGCGCTCTAAGCAATACAATTAAAAATGCTCATAAAACATAAACCAAACGTTGCAGGTGGTCATTTCTTATGTGCAGTGATAAACTGGGCACTCTGAAGCCCCCAAGAGCGCTTTTTACTATTGCCAACCTAACCAGAGTGACGGGAGAGGCACCATCCAGAAAACGTGCTCAGCTCGTCGAGAAAATGCGATTTAAGCAATAAAACAAAAAATGCTTATAAAACATAAACCAAACGTTGCAGGTGGTCATTTCTGCATGCGCAGTGATAAACCCGGCACTCTGAAGCACCCAAGAGCGCTTTTTACTAGAAATAGTGCTCAGCTCGTCGAGAAAATGCGCTCTAAGCAATACAATTAAAAATGCTCATAAAACATAAACCAAACGTTGCAGGTGGTCATTTCTTTATGTGCAGTGATAAACTCGGCACTCTGAAGCACCCAAGAGCGCTTTTTACTTTGCCAACCTAACCAGAGTGACGGGAGAGGCACCATCCAGAAAACGTGCTCAGCTCGTCGAGAAAATGCGATTTAAGCAATAAAACTAAAAATGCTTATAAAACATAAACCAAACGTTGCAGGTGGTCATTTCTGCATGCGCAGTGATAAACTGGGCACTCTGAAGCCCCCAAGAGCGCTTTTTACTATGCCAACCTAACCAGAGTGACGGGAGAGGCACCATCCAGAAAACGTGCTCAGCTCGTCGAGAAAATGCGATTTAAGCAATAAAACAAAAAATGCTTATAAAACATAAACCAAACGTTGCAGGTGGTCATTTCTGCATGCGCAGTGATAAACCCGGCACTCTGAAGCACCCAAGAGCGCTTTTTACTAGAAATAGTGCTCAGCTCGTCGAGAAAATGCGCTCTAAGCAATACAATTAAAAATGCTCATAAAACATAAACCAAACGTTGCAGGTGGTCATTTCTTTATGTGCAGTGATAAACTCGGCACTCTGAAGCACCCAAGAGCGCTTTTTACTTTGCCAACCTAACCAGAGTGACGGGAGAGGCACCATCCAGAAAACGTGCTCAGCTCGTCGAGAAAATGCGATTTAAGCAATAAAACTAAAAATGCTTATAAAACATAAACCAAACGTTGCAGGTGGTCATTTCTGCATGCGCAGTGATAAACTGGGCACTCTGAAGCCCCCAAGAGCGCTTTTTACTATGCCAACCTAACCAGAGTGACGGGAGAGGCACCATCCAGAAAACGTGCTCAGCTCGTCGAGAAAATGCGATTTAAGCAATAAAACAAAAAATGCTTATAAAACATAAACCAAACGTTGCAGGTGGTCATTTCTGCATGCGCAGTGATAAACCCGGCACTCTGAAGCACCCAAGAGCGCTTTTTACTAGAAATAGTGCTCAGCTCGTCGAGAAAATGCGCTCTAAGCAATACAATTAAAAATGCTCATAAAACATAAACCAAACGTTGCAGGTGGTCATTTCTTTATGTGCAGTGATAAACTCGGCACTCTGAAGCACCCAAGAGCGCTTTTTACTTTGCCAACCTAACCAGAGTGACGGGAGAGGCACCATCCAGAAAACGTGCTCAGCTCGTCGAGAAAATGCGATTTAAGCAATAAAACTAAAAATGCTTATAAAACATAAACCAAACGTTGCAGGTGGTCATTTCTGCATGCGCAGTGATAAACTGGGCACTCTGAAGCCCCCAAGAGCGCTTTTTACTATGCCAACCTAACCAGAGTGACGGGAGAG
This sequence comes from Syngnathus acus, assembly GCF_901709675.1. Taxonomy (NCBI): domain Eukaryota; kingdom Metazoa; phylum Chordata; class Actinopteri; order Syngnathiformes; family Syngnathidae; genus Syngnathus; species Syngnathus acus. The sequence goes on from NW_023590208.1 coordinate 34,051, forward strand.
GCACCATCCAGAAAACGTGCTCAGCTCGTCGAGAAAATGCGATTTAAGCAATAAAACAAAAAATGCTTATAAAACATAAACCAAACGTTGCAGGTGGTCATTTCTGCATGCGCAGTGATAAACCCGGCACTCTGAAGCACCCAAGAGCGCTTTTTACTAGAAATAGTGCTCAGCTCGTCGAGAAAATGCGCTCTAAGCAATACAATTAAAAATGCTCATAAAACATAAACCAAACGTTGCAGGTGGTCATTTCTTTATGTGCAGTGATAAACTCGGCACTCTGAAGCACCCAAGAGCGCTTTTACTTTGCCAACCTAACCAGAGTGACGGGAGAGGCACCATCCAGAAAACGTGCTCAGCTCGTCGAGAAAATGCGATTTAAGCAATAAAACTAAAAATGCTTATAAAACATAAACCAAACGTTGCAGGTGGTCATTTCTGCATGCGCAGTGATAAACTGGGCACTCTGAAGCCCCCAAGAGCGCTTTTTACTATGCCAACCTAACCAGAGTGACGGGAGAGGCACCATCCAGAAAACGTGCTCAGCTCGTCGAGAAAATGCGATTTAAGCAATAAAACTAAAAATGCTTATAAAACATAAACCAAACGTTGCAGGTGGTCATTTCTGCATGCGCAGTGATAAACTGGGCACTCTGAAGCCCCCAAGAGCGCTTTTTACTATGCCAACCTAACCAGAGTGACGGGAGAGGCACCATCCAGAAAACGTGCTCAGCTCGTCGAGAAAATGCGATTTAAGCAATAAAACAAAAAATGCTTATAAAACATAAACCAAACGTTGCAGGTGGTCATTTCTGCATGCGCAGTGATAAACCCGGCACTCTGAAGCACCCAAGAGCGCTTTTTACTAGAAATAGTGCTCAGCTCGTCGAGAAAATGCGCTCTAAGCAATACAATTAAAAATGCTCATAAAACATAAACCAAACGTTGCAGGTGGTCATTTCTTTATGTGCAGTGATAAACTCGGCACTCTGAAGCACCCAAGAGCGCTTTTTACTTTGCCAACCTAACCAGAGTGACGGGAGAGGCACCATCCAGAAAACGTGCTCAGCTCGTCGAGAAAATGCGATTTAAGCAATAAAACTAAAAATGCTTATAAAACATAAACCAAACGTTGCAGGTGGTCATTTCTGCATGCGCAGTGATAAACTGGGCACTCTGAAGCCCCCAAGAGCGCTTTTTACTATGCCAACCTAACCAGAGTGACGGGAGAGGCACCATCCAGAAAACGTGCTCAGCTCGTCGAGAAAATGCGATTTAAGCAATAAAACAAAAAATGCTTATAAAACATAAACCAAACGTTGCAGGTGGTCATTTCTGCATGCGCAGTGATAAACCCGGCACTCTGAAGCACCCAAGAGCGCTTTTTACTAGAAATAGTGCTCAGCTCGTCGAGAAAATGCGCTCTAAGCAATACAATTAAAAATGCTCATAAAACATAAACCAAACGTTGCAGGTGGTCATTTCTTTATGTGCAGTGATAAACTCGGCACTCTGAAGCACCCAAGAGCGCTTTTTACTTTGCCAACCTAACCAGAGTGACGGGAGAGGCACCATCCAGAAAACGTGCTCAGCTCGTCGAGAAAATGCGATTTAAGCAATAAAACTAAAAATGCTTATAAAACATAAACCAAACGTTGCAGGTGGTCATTTCTGCATGCGCAGTGATAAACTGGGCACTCTGAAGCCCCCAAGAGCGCTTTTTACTATGCCAACCTAACCAGAGTGACGGGAGAGGCACCATCCAGAAAACGTGCTCAGCTCGTCGAGAAAATGCGATTTAAGCAATAAAACAAAAAATGCTTATAAAACATAAACCAAACGTTGCAGGTGGTCATTTCTGCATGCGCAGTGATAAACCCGGCACTCTGAAGCACCCAAGAGCGCTTTTTACTAGAAATAGTGCTCAGCTCGTCGAGAAAATGCGCTCTAAGCAATACAATTAAAAATGCTCATAAAACATAAACCAAACGTTGCAGGTGGTCATTTCTTTATGTGCAGTGATAAACTCGGCACTCTGAAGCACCCAAGAGCGCTTTTTACTTTGCCAACCTAACCAGAGTGACGGGAGAGGCACCATCCAGAAAACGTGCTCAGCTCGTCGAGAAAATGCGATTTAAGCAATAAAACTAAAAATGCTTATAAAACATAAACCAAACGTTGCAGGTGGTCATTTCTGCATGCGCAGTGATAAACTGGGCACTCTGAAGCCCCCAAGAGCGCTTTTTACTATGCCAACCTAACCAGAGTGACGGGAGAGGCACCATCCAGAAAACGTGCTCAGCTCGTCGAGAAAATGCGATTTAAGCAATAAAACAAAAAATGCTTATAAAACATAAACCAAACGTTGCAGGTGGTCATTTCTGCATGCGCAGTGATAAACCCGGCACTCTGAAGCACCCAAGAGCGCTTTTTACTAGAAATAGTGCTCAGCTCGTCGAGAAAATGCGCTCTAAGCAATACAATTAAAAATGCTCATAAAACATAAACCAAACGTTGCAGGTGGTCATTTCTTTATGTGCAGTGATAAACTCGGCACTCTGAAGCACCCAAGAGCGCTTTTTACTTTGCCAACCTAACCAGAGTGACGGGAGAGGCACCATCCAGAAAACGTGCTCAGCTCGTCGAGAAAATGCGATTTAAGCAATAAAACTAAAAATGCTTATAAAACATAAACCAAACGTTGCAGGTGGTCATTTCTGCATGCGCAGTGATAAACTGGGCACTCTGAAGCCCCCAAGAGCGCTTTTTACTATGCCAACCTAACCAGAGTGACGGGAGAGGCACCATCCAGAAAACGTGCTCAGCTCGTCGAGAAAATGCGATTTAAGCAATAAAACAAAAAATGCTTATAAAACATAAACCAAACGTTGCAGGTGGTCATTTCTGCATGCGCAGTGATAAACCCGGCACTCTGAAGCACCCAAGAGCGCTTTTTACTAGAAATAGTGCTCAGCTCGTCGAGAAAATGCGCTCTAAGCAATACAATTAAAAATGCTCATAAAACATAAACCAAACGTTGCAGGTGGTCATTTCTTTATGTGCAGTGATAAACTCGGCACTCTGAAGCACCCAAGAGCGCTTTTTACTTTGCCAACCTAACCAGAGTGACGGGAGAGGCACCATCCAGAAAACGTGCTCAGCTCGTCGAGAAAATGCGATTTAAGCAATAAAACTAAAAATGCTTATAAAACATAAACCAAACGTTGCAGGTGGTCATTTCTGCATGCGCAGTGATAAACTGGGCACTCTGAAGCCCCCAAGAGCGCTTTTTACTATGCCAACCTAACCAGAGTGACGGGAGAGGCACCATCCAGAAAACGTGCTCAGCTCGTCGAGAAAATGCGATTTAAGCAATAAAACAAAAAATGCTTATAAAACATAAACCAAACGTTGCAGGTGGTCATTTCTGCATGCGCAGTGATAAACCCGGCACTCTGAAGCACCCAAGAGCGCTTTTTACTAGAAATAGTGCTCAGCTCGTCGAGAAAATGCGCTCTAAGCAATACAATTAAAAATGCTCATAAAACATAAACCAAACGTTGCAGGTGGTCATTTCTTTATGTGCAGTGATAAACTCGGCACTCTGAAGCACCCAAGAGCGCTTTTTACTTTGCCAACCTAACCAGAGTGACGGGAGAGGCACCATCCAGAAAACGTGCTCAGCTCGTCGAGAAAATGCGATTTAAGCAATAAAACTAAAAATGCTTATAAAACATAAACCAAACGTTGCAGGTGGTCATTTCTGCATGCGCAGTGATAAACTGGGCACTCTGAAGCCCCCAAGAGCGCTTTTTACTATGCCAACCTAACCAGAGTGACGGGAGAGGCACCATCCAGAAAACGTGCTCAGCTCGTCGAGAAAATGCGATTTAAGCAATAAAACAAAAAATGCTTATAAAACATAAACCAAACGTTGCAGGTGGTCATTTCTGCATGCGCAGTGATAAACCCGGCACTCTGAAGCACCCAAGAGCGCTTTTTACTAGAAATAGTGCTCAGCTCGTCGAGAAAATGCGCTCTAAGCAATACAATTAAAAATGCTCATAAAACATAAACCAAACGTTGCAGGTGGTCATTTCTTTATGTGCAGTGATAAACTCGGCACTCTGAAGCACCCAAGAGCGCTTTTTACTTTGCCAACCTAACCAGAGTGACGGGAGAGGCACCATCCAGAAAACGTGCTCAGCTCGTCGAGAAAATGCGATTTAAGCAATAAAACTAAAAATGCTTATAAAACATAAACCAAACGTTGCAGGTGGTCATTTCTGCATGCGCAGTGATAAACTGGGCACTCTGAAGCCCCCAAGAGCGCTTTTTACTATGCCAACCTAACCAGAGTGACGGGAGAGGCACCATCCAGAAAACGTGCTCAGCTCGTCGAGAAAATGCGATTTAAGCAATAAAACAAAAAATGCTTATAAAACATAAACCAAACGTTGCAGGTGGTCATTTCTGCATGCGCAGTGATAAACCCGGCACTCTGAAGCACCCAAGAGCGCTTTTTACTAGAAATAGTGCTCAGCTCGTCGAGAAAATGCGCTCTAAGCAATACAATTAAAAATGCTCATAAAACATAAACCAAACGTTGCAGGTGGTCATTTCTTTATGTGCAGTGATAAACTCGGCACTCTGAAGCACCCAAGAGCGCTTTTTACTTTGCCAACCTAACCAGAGTGACGGGAGAGGCACCATCCAGAAAACGTGCTCAGCTCGTCGAGAAAATGCGATTTAAGCAATAAAACTAAAAATGCTTATAAAACATAAACCAAACGTTGCAGGTGGTCATTTCTGCATGCGCAGTGATAAACTGGGCACTCTGAAGCCCCCAAGAGCGCTTTTTACTATGCCAA
>NW_023590209.1:0-37648 GCF_901709675.1 Syngnathus acus
GCGATTAAGCAATAAAACAAAAAATGCTTATAAAACATAAACCAAACGTTGCAGGTGGTCATTTCTGCATGCGCAGGTGATAAACCCGGCACTCTGAAGCACCCAAGAGCGCTTTTTACTAGAAATAGTGCTCAGCTCGTCGAGAAAATGCGCTCTAAGCAATACAATTAAAAATGCTCATAAAACATAAACCAAACGTTGCAGGTGGTCATTTCTTTATGTGCAGTGATAAACTCGGCACTCTGAAGCACCCAAGAGCGCTTTTTACTTTGCCAACCTAACCAGAGTGACGGGAGAGGCACCATCCAGAAAACGTGCTCAGCTCGTCGAGAAAATGCGATTTAAGCAATAAAACTAAAATGCTTATAAAACATAAACCAAACGTTGCAGGTGGTCATTTCTGCATGCGCAGTGATAAACTGGGCACTCTGAAGCCCCCAAGAGCGCTTTTTACTATGCCAACCTAACCAGAGTGACGGGAGAGGCACCATCCAGAAAACGTGCTCAGCTCGTCGAGAAAATGCGATTTAAGCAATAAAACAAAAAATGCTTATAAAACATAAACCAACGTTGCAGGTGGTCATTTCTGCATGCGCAGTGATAAACCCGGCACTCTGAAGCACCCAAGAGCGCTTTTTACTAGAAATAGTGCTCAGCTCGTCGAGAAAATGCGCTCTAAGCAATACAATTAAAATGCTCATAAAACATAAACCAAACGTTGCAGGTGGTCATTTCTTTATGTGCAGTGATAAACTCGGCACTCTGAAGCACCCAAGAGCGCTTTTTACTTTGCCAACCTAACCAGAGTGACGGGAGAGGCACCATCCAGAAAACGTGCTCAGCTCGTCGAGAAAATGCGATTTAAGCAATAAAACTAAAAATGCTTATAAAACATAAACCAAACGTTGCAGGTTGTCATTTCTTCATGCGCAGTGATAAACTCCGCACTCTGAAGGACCCAAGAGCGCTTTTTACTATGCCAACTTAACCACAGTGACGTGAGGCGACCGGGCGCGGACGCTAACTCACGCCCGGCAAGAGCGCTCGGAAGGCGGATAGGCTTTCACGGAAGCACCGCCAGCAGGTCCGCGGGCCATTTAGGGTCCCATAAGTGACCGTGCGCGGTCTCTAACTCACGCCCGGCAGGAGTGCTCGGAGGGCGGATAGGCTTTCACGGAGGTACCGCCAGCCGGTCCGCGGGCTATTTAGGGTCCCATAACTGACCGGGCGCGGTCTCAAACCCACGCCCGGCAGGAGTGCTCGGAGGGCGGATAGGCATTCACGGAGGTCCCGCCAGCCGGTCCGCGGGCTATTTAGGGTCCCATAACTGACCGGGCGCGGTCTCAAACTCAGGCCCGGCAGGAGTGCTCGGAGGGCGGATAGGCATTCACGGAAGTCCCGCCAGCCGGTCCGCGGGCTATTTAGGGTCCCATAACTGACCGGGCGCGGTCTCAAACTCAGGCCCGGCAGGAGTGCTCGGAGGGCGGATAGGCATTCACGGAGGTCCCGCCAGCCGGTCCGCGGGCTATTTAGGGTCCCATAACTGACCGGGCGCGGTCTCTAACCCACGCCCGGCAGGAGTGCTCGGAGGGCGGATAGGCATTCACGGAGGTCCCGCCAGCCGGTCCGCGGGCCATTCAGGGTCCCATACATGACCGGGCGCGGTCTCTAACCCACGCCCGGCGGGAGTGCTCGGAGGGCGGATAGGCATCCACGGACGTCCCGCCAGCCGGTCCGCGGGCCATCAGGGTCCCATACATGACCGGGCGCGGTCTCGAACTCAGGCCCGGCAGGAGTGCTCGGAGGGCGGATAGGCATTCACGGAGCGGTACCGCCAGCAGGTCCGCGGGCCCATTTAGGGTCCCATAAGTGACCGGGCGCGGTCTCGAACTCACGACCGGCAGGAGTGCTCGGAGGGCGGATAGGCTTTCACGGTGGTACCGCAGCCGGTCCGCGGGCCATTTAGGGTCCCATAAGTGACCGGCGCGGTCTCTAACCCACGCCCGGCAGGAGTGCTCGGAGGGCGGACAGGCTTTCACGGAGCTCCCGCCAGCCGGTCCGCGGGCCATTTAGGGTCCCATAAGTGACCGGGCGCGGTCTCGAACTCACGCCCGGCAGGAGTGCTCGGAGGGCGGATAGGCTTTCACGGTGGTACCGCCAGCCGGTCCGCGGGCCATTTAGGGTCCCATAAGTGACCGGGCGCGGTCTCTAACTCAGGCCCGGCAGGAGTGCTCGGACGGCGGATAGGCATTCACGGAGGTACCAGCCAGCCGGTCCGCGGGCCAATTAGGGTCCCATAAGTGACCGGGCGCGGTCTCTAACCCACGCCCGGCAGGATGTGCTCGGAGGGCGGACAGGCTTTCACGGAGCTCCCGCCAGCCGGTCCGCGGGCCAATAGGGTCCCATAAGGGACGGGGGCGGACGCTAAACCACGCACTCAACTCGGCACTCTGAAGCACCCAAGAGCGCTTTTTACTAGAAAACGTGCTCAGCTCGTCGAGAAAATGCACTCTAAGCAATACAATTAAAAATGCTTATAAAACATAAACCAAACGTTGCAGGTGGTCATTTCTTCATGCGCAGTGATAAACTCGGCACTCTGAAGCCCCCAAGAGCGCTTTTTACTATGCCAACCTAACCAGAGTGACGGAGAGGCACCATCCAGAAAACGTGCTCAGCTCGTCGAGAAAATGCGATTTAAGCAATAAAACAAAAAATGCTTATAAAACATAAACCAAACGTTGCAGGTGGTCATTTCTGCATGCGCAGTGATAAACCCGGCACTCTGAAGCACCCAAGAGCGCTTTTTACTAGAAATAGTGCTCAGCTCGTCGAGAAAATGCGCTCTAAGCAATACAATTAAAAATGCTCATAAAACATAAACCAAACGTTGCAGGTGGTCATTTCTTTATGTGCAGTGATAAACTCGGCACTCTGAAGCACCCAAGAGCGCTTTTTACTTTGCCAACCTAACCAGAGTGACGGGAGAGGCACCATCCAGAAAACGTGCTCAGCTCGTCGAGAAAATGCGATTTAAGCAATAAAACTAAAAATGCTTATAAAACATAAACCAAACGTTGCAGGTGGTCATTTCTGCATGCGCAGTGATAAACTGGGCACTCTGAAGCCCCCAAGAGCGCTTTTTACTATGCCAACCTAACCAGAGTGACGGGAGAGGCACCATCCAGAAAACGTGCTCAGCTCGTCGAGGAAATGCGATTTAAGCAATAAAACAAAAAATGCTTATAAAACATAAACCAAACGTTGCAGGTGGTCATTTCTGCATGCGCAGTGATAAACCCGGCACTCTGAAGCACCCAGAGCGCTTTTTACTAGAAATAGTGCTCAGCTCGTCGAGAAAATGCGCTCTAAGCAATACAATTAAAATGCTCATAAACATAAACCAAACGTTGCAGGTGGTCATTTCTTTATGTGCAGTGATAAACTCGGCACTCTGAAGCACCCAAGAGCGCTTTTTTACTTTGCCAACCTAACCAGAGTGACGGGAGAGGCACCATCCAGAAAACGTGCTCAGCTCGTCGAGAAAATGCGATTTAAGCAATAAAACTAAAAATGCTTATAAACATAAACCAAACGTTGCAGGTGGTCATTTCTGCATGCGCAGTGATAAACTGGGCACTCTGAAGCCCCCAAGAGCGCTTTTTACTATGCCAACCTAACCAGAGTGACGGGAGAGGCACCATCCAGAAAACGTGCTCAGCTCGTCGAGAAAAATGCGATTTAAGCAATAAAACAAAAAATGCTTATAAAACATAAACCAAACGTTGCAGGTGGTCATTTCTGCATGCGCAGTGATAAACCCGGCACTCTGAAGCACCCAAGAGCGCTTTTTACTAGAAATAGTGCTCAGCTCGTCGAGGAAAATGCGCTCTAAGCAATACAATTAAAAATGCTCATAAAACATAAACCAAACGTTTGCAGGTGGTCATTTCTTTATGTGCAGTGATAAACTCGGCACTCTGAAGCACCCAAGAGCGCTTTTTACTTTGCCAACCTAACCAGAGTGACGGGAGAGGCACCATCCAGAAAACGTGCTCAGCTCGTCGAGAAAAATGCGATTTAAGCAATAAAACTAAAAATGCTTATAAAACATAAACCAAACGTTGCAGGTGGTCATTTCTGCATGCGCAGTGATAAACTGGGCACTCTGAAGCCCCCAAGAGCGCTTTTTACTATGCCAACCTAACCAGAGTGACGGGAGAGGCACCATCCAGAAAACGTGCTCAGCTCGTCGAGAAAATGCGATTTAAGCAATAAAAACAAAAATGCTTATAAAACATAAACCAAACGTTGCAGGTGGTCATTTCTGCATGCGCAGTGATAAACCCGGCACTCTGAAGCACCCAAGAGCGCTTTTTACTAGAAATAGTGCTCAGCTCGTCGAGAAAATGCGCTCTAAGCAATACAATTAAAAATGCTCATAAAACATAACCAAACGTTGCAGGTGGTCATTTCTTTATGTGCAGTGATAAACTCGGCACTCTGAAGCACCCCAAGAGCGCTTTTTACTTTGCCAACCTAACCAGAGTGACGGGAGAGGCACCATCCAGAAAACGTGCTCAGCTCGTCGAGAAAATGCGATTTAAGCAATAAAACTAAAAATGCTTATAAAACATAAACCAAACGTTGCAGGTGGTCATTCTCTGCATGCGCAGTGATAAACTGCGGCACTCTGAAGCCCCCAAGAGCGCTTTTTACTATGCCAACTAACCAGAGTGACGGGAGAGGCACCATCCAGAAAACGTGCTCAGCTCGTTCTAGGAAAATGCGATTTTAAGCAATAAAAACAAAAAATGTTATAAAACATAAACCAACGTTGCAGGTGGTCATTTCTGCATGCGCAGTGATAAACCCGGCACTCTGAAGCAACCAAGAGCGCTTTTTTACTAGAAATAGTGCTCAGCTCGTCGAGAAACGCTCTAAGCAATACAATTAAAAATGCTCATAAAACATAAACCAAACGTTGCAGGGTGGTCATTTCTTTTATGTGCAGTGATAAACTCGGCACTCTGAAGCACCCAAAGCAGCGCTTTTACTTTGCCAACCTAACCAGAGTGACGGGAGAGCACCATCCAAGAATAACGTGTCAGCTCTGTCGAGAAAATGCGATTTAAGCAATAAACTAAAAATGCTTATAAACATAAACCAAACGTTTGCAGGTGGTCATTTCTGCATGCGCAGAGTGATAAACTGGGCACTCTGAAGCCCCCCAAGAGCACTTTTTTACTATGCCAACCTAACCAGAGTGACGGGAGAGGCACCATCCAGAAACGTGCTCAGCTCGTCGAGAAAATGCGATTTAAGCAATAAAACAAAAAATGCTTATAAAACATAAACCAAAACGTTGCAGGTGGTCATTTCTGCATGCGCAGTGATAAACCCGGCACTCTGAAGCACCCAAGAGCGCTTTTTTACTAAAATTGTGCCTCAGCTCGTCGAGAAAATGCGCTCTAAGCAAACAATTAAAAATGCTCATAAAACATAAACCAAACGTTGCAGGTGGTCATTTCTTTATGTGCAGTGATAAACTCGGCACTCTGAAGCACCCAAGAGCGCTTTTTACTTTGCCAACCTAACCAGAGTGACGGGAGAGGCACCATCCAGAAAACGTGCTCAGCTCGTCGAGAAAATGCGATTTAAGCAATAAAACTAAAAATGCTTATAAAACATAAACCAAACGTTGCAGGTGGTCATTTCTGCATGCGCAGTGATAAACTGGGCACTCTGAAGCCCCCAAGAGCGCTTTTTACTATGCCAACCTAACCAGAGTGACGGGAGAGGCACCATCCAGAAAACGTGCTCAGCTCGTCGAGAAAATGCGATTTAAGCAATAAAACAAAAAATGCTTATAAAACATAAACCAAACGTTGCAGGTGGTCATTTCTGCATGCGCAGTGATAAACCCGGCACTCTGAAGCACCCAAGAGCGCTTTTTACTAGAAATAGTGCTCAGCTCGTCGAGAAAATGCGCTCTAAGCAATACAATTAAAAATGCTCATAAAACATAAACCAAACGTTGCAGGTGGTCATTTCTTTATGTGCAGTGATAAACTCGGCACTCTGAAGCACCCAAGAGCGCTTTTTACTTTGCCAACCTAACCAGAGTGACGGGAGAGGCACCATCCAGAAAACGTGCTCAGCTCGTCGAGAAAATGCGATTTAAGCAATAAAACTAAAAATGCTTATAAAACATAAACCAAACGTTGCAGGTTGTCATTTCTTCATGCGCAGTGATAAACTCCGCACTCTGAAGGACCCAAGAGCGCTTTTTACTATGCCAACTTAACCACAGTGACGTGAGGCGACCGGGCGCGGACGCTAACTCACGCCCGGCAAGAGCGCTCGGAAGGCGGATAGGCTTTCACGGAAGCCCCGCCAGCAGGTCCGCGGGCCATTTAAGGTCCCATAAGTGACCGTGCGCGGTCTCTAACTCACGCCCGGCAGGAGTGCTCGGAGGGCGGATAGGCTTTCACGGAGGTACCGCCAGCCGGTCCGCGGGCTATTTAGGGTCCCATAACTGACCGGGCGCGGTCTCAAACCCACGCCCGGCAGGAGTGCTCGGAGGGCGGATAGGCATTCACGGAGGTCCCGCCTGCCGGTCCGCGGGCTATTTAGGGTCCCATAACTGACCGGGCGCGGTCTCAAACTCAGGCCCGGCAGGAGTGCTCGGAGGGCGGATAGGCATTCACGGAAGTCCCGCCAGCCGGTCCGCGGGCTATTTAGGGTCCCATAACTGACCGGGCGCGGTCTCAAACTCAGGCCCGGCAGGAGTGCGGATAGGCATTCACGGAGGTCCCGCCAGCCGGTCCGCGGGCTATTTAGGGTCCCATAACTGACCGGGCGCGGTCTCTAACCCACGCCCGGCAGGAGTGCTCGGAGGGCGGATAGGCATTCACGGAGGTCCCGCCAGCCGGTCCGCGGGCCATTCAGGGTCCCATACATGACCGGGCGCGGTCTCTAACCCACGCCCGGCGGGAGTGCTCGGAGGGCGGATAGGCATCCACGGACGTCCCGCCAGCCGGTCCGCGGGCCATTCAGGGTCCCATACATGACCGGGCGCGGTCTCGAACTCAGGCCCGGCAGGAGTGCTCGGAGGGCGGATAGGCATTCACGGAGGTACCGCCAGCAGGTCCGCGGGCCATTTAGGGTCCCATAAGTGACCGGGCGCGGTCTCGAACTCACGCCCGGCAGGAGTGCTCGGAGGGCGGATAGGCTTTCACGGTGGTACCGCCAGCCGGTCCGCGGGCCATTTAGGGTCCCATAAGTGACCGGGCGCGGTCTCTAACCCACGCCCGGCAGGAGTGCTCGGAGGGCGGACAGGCTTTCACGGAGCTCCCGCCAGCCGGTCCGCGGGCCATTTAGGGTCCCATAAGTGACCGGGCGCGGTCTCGAACTCACGCCCGGCAGGAGTGCTCGGAGGGCGGATAGGCTTTCACGGTGGTACCGCCAGCCGGTCCGCGGGCCATTTAGGGTCCCATAAGTGACCGGGCGCGGTCTCTAACTCAGGCCCGGCAGGAGTGCTCGGACGGCGGATAGGCATTCCCAGGAGGTACCGCCAGCCCGGCTCCGCGGCCATTAGGGTCCCATAAGTGACCGGGCGCGGTCTCTAACCCACGCCCGGCAGGAGTGCTCGGAGGGCGGACAGGCTTTCACGGAGCTCCCGCCAGCCGGTCCGAGGGCCAAATAGGGTCCCATAAGGGACCGGGGGCGGACGCTAAACCACGCACTCAAATCGGCACTCTGAAGCACCCAAGAGCGCTTTTTACTAGAAAACGTGCTCAGCTCGTCGAGAAAATGCACTCTAAGCAATACAATTAAAATGCTTATAAAACATAAACCAAACGTGCAGGTGGTCATTTCTTCATGCGCAGTGATAAACTCGGCACTCTGAAGCACCCAAGAGCGCTTTTTACTTTGCCAACCTAACCAGAGTGACGGGAGAGGCACCATCCAGAAAACGTGCTCAGCTCGTCGAGAAAATTCGATTTAAGCAATAAAACTAAAAATGCTTATAAAACATAAACAAACGTTGCAGGTGGTCATTTCTGCATGCGCAGTGATAAACTGGGCACTCTGAAGCCCCCAAGAGCGCTTTTTACTATGCCAACCTAACCAGAGTGACGGGAAGAGGCACCATCCAGAAAACGTGCTCAGCTCGTCGAGAAAATGCGATTTAAGCAATAAAACAAAAAATGCTTATAAAACATAAACCAAACGTTGCAGGTGGTCATTTCTGCATGCGCAGTGATAAACCCGGCACTCTGAAGCACCCAAGAGCGCTTTTTACTAGAAATAGTGCTCAGCTCGTCGAGGAAAATGCGCTCTAAGCAATACAATTAAAATGCTCATAAAACATAAACCAAACGTTGCAGGTGGTCATTTCTTTATGTGCAGTGATAAACTCGGCACTCTGAAGCACCCAAGAGCGCTTTTTACTTTGCCAACCTAACCAGAGTGACGGGAGAGGGCACCATCCAGAAAACGTGCTCAGCTCGTCGAGAAATGCGATTTAAGCAATAAACTAAAAATGCTTATAAAACATAAACCAAACGTTGCAGGTGGTCATTTCTGCATGCGCAGTGATAAACTGGGCACTCTGAAGCCCCCAAGAGCGCTTTTTACTATGCCAACCTAACCAGAGTGACGGGAGAGGCACCATCAGAAAACGTGCTCAGCTCGTCGAGGAAAATGCGATTTAAGCAATAAAACAAAAAATGCTTATAAAACATAAACCAAACGTTGCAGGTGGTCATTTCTGCATGCGCAGTGATAAACCCGGCACTCTGAAGCACCCAAGAGCGCTTTTTACTAGAAATAGTGCTCAGCTCGTCGAGGAAAATGCGCTCTAAGCAATACAATTAAAAATGCTCATAAAACATAAACCAAACGTTGCAGGTGGTCATTTCTTTATGTGCAGTGATAAACTCGGCACTCTGAAGCACCGAAGAGCGCTTTTTACTTTGCCAACCTAACCAGAGTGACGGGAGAGGCACCATCCAGAAAACGTGCTCAGCTCGTCGAGAAAATGCGATTTAAGCAATAAAACTAAAAATGCTTATAAAACATAAACCAAACGTTGCAGGTGGTCTTTTCTGCATGCGCAGTGATAAACTGGGCACTCTGAAGCCCCCAAGAGCGCTTTTTACTATGCCAACCTAACCAGAGTGACGGGAGAGGCACCATCCAGAAAACGTGCTCAGCTCGTCGAGAAAATGCGATTTAAGCAATAAAACAAAAAATGCTTATAAAACATAAACCAAACGTTGCAGGTGGTCATTTCTGCATGCGCAGTGATAAACCCGGCACTCTGAAGCACCCAAGAGCGCTTTTTACTAGAAATAGTGCTCAGCTCGTCGAGAAAATGCGCTCTAAGCAATACAATTAAAAATGCTCATAAAACATAAACCAAACGTTGCAGGTGGTCATTTCTTTATGTGCAGTGATAAACTCGGCACTCTGAAGCACCCAAGAGCGCTTTTTACTTTGCCAACCTAACCAGAGTGACGGGAGAGGCACCATCCAGAAAACGTGCTCAGCTCGTCGAGAAAATGCGATTTAAGCAATAAAACTAAAAATGCTTATAAAACATAAACCAAACGTTTGCAGGTTGTCATTTCTTCATGCGCAGTGATAAACTCCGCACTCTGAAGGACCCAAGAGCGCTTTTTTACTATGCCAACTTAACCACAGTGACGTGAGGCGACCCGGCCCGCGGACGCTAACTCACGCCCGGCAAGAGCGCTCGGAAGGCGGATAGGCTTTCACGGAAGCCCCGCCAGCAGGTCCGCGGGCCATTTAGGGTCCCATAAGTGACCGTGCGCGGTCTCTAACTCACGCCCGGCAGGAGTGCTCGGAGGGCGGATAGGCTTTCACGGAGGTACCGCCAGCCGGTCCGCGGGCTATTTAGGGTCCCATAACTGACCGGGCGCGGTCTCAAACCCACGCCCGGCAGGAGTGCTCGGAGGGCGGATAGGCATTCACGGAGGTCCCGCCAGCCGGTCCGCGGGCTATTTAGGGTCCCATAACTGACCGGGCGCGGTCTCAAACTCAGGCCCGGCAGGAGTGCTCGGAGGGCGGATAGGCATTCACGGAAGTCCCGCCAGCCGGTCCGCGGGCTATTTAGGGTCCCATAACTGACCGGGCGCGGTCTCAAACTCAGGCCCGGCAGGAGTGCTCGGAGGGCGGATAGGCATTCACGGAGGTCCCGCCAGCCGGTCCGCGGGCTATTTAGGGTCCCATAACTGACCGGGCGCGGTCACTAACCCACGCCCGGCAGGAGTGCTCGGAGGGCGGATAGGCATTCACGGAGGTCCCGCCAGCCGGTCCGCGGGCCATTCAGGGTCCCATACATGACCGGGCGCGGTCTCTAACCCACGCCCGGCGGGAGTGCTCGGAGGGCGGATAGGCATCCACGGACGTCCCGCCAGCCGGTCCGCGGGCCATTCAGGGTCCCATACATGACCGGGCGCGGTCTCGAACTCAGGCCCGGCAGGAGTGCTCGGAGGGCGGATAGGCATTCACGGAGGTACCGCTAGCAGGTCCGCGGGCCATTTAGGGTCCCATAAGTGACCGGGCGCGGTCTCGAACTCACGCCCGGCAGGAGTGCTCGGAGGGCGGATAGGCTTTCACGGTGGTACCGCCAGCCGGTCCGCGGGCCATTTAGGGTCCCATAAGTGACCGGGCGCGGTCTCTAACCCGCGCCCGGCAGGAGTGCTCGGAGGGCGGACAGGCTTTCACGGAGCTCCCGCCAGCCGGTCCGCGGGCCATTTAGGGTCCCATAAGTGACCGGGCGCGGTCTCGAACTCACGCCCGGCAGGAGTGCTCGGAGGGCGGATAGGCTTTCACGGTGGTACCGCCAGCCGGTCCGCGGGCCATTTAGGGTCCCATAAGTGACCGGGCGCGGTCTCTAACTCAGGCCCGGCAGGAGTGCTCGGACGGCGGATAGGCATTCACGGAGGTACCGCCAGCCGGTCCGCGGGCCAATTAGGGTCCCATAAGTGACCGGGCGCGGTCTCTAACCCACGCCCGGCAGGAGTGCTCGGAGGGCGGACAGGCTTTCACGGAGCTCCCGCCAGCCGGTCCGCGGGCCAAATAGGGTCCCATAAGGGACCGGGGGGAGGACGCTAAACCACGCACTAAACTCGGCACTCTGAAGCACCCAAGAGCGCTTTTTACTAGAAAACGTGCTCAGCTCGTCGAGAAAATGCACTCTAAGCAATACAATTAAAAATGCTTATAAAACATAAACCAAACGTTGCAGGTGGTCATTTCTTCATGCGCAGTGATAAACTCGGCACTCTGAAGCACCCAAGAGCGCTTTTTACTTTGCCAACCTAACCAGAGTGACGGGAGAGGCACCATCCAGAAAACGTGCTCAGCTCGTCGAGAAAATTCGATTTAAGCAATAAAACTAAAAATGCTTATAAAACATAAACCAAACGTTGCAGGTGGTCATTTCTGCATGCGCAGTGATAAACTGGGCACTCTGAAGCCCCCAAGAGCACTTTTTACTATGCCAACCTAACCAGAGTGACGGGAGAGGCACCATCCAGAAAACGTGCTCAGCTCGTCGAGAAAATGCGATTTAAGCAATAAAACTAAAAATGCTTATAAAACATAAACCAAACGTTGCAGGTGGTCATTTCTGCATGCGCAGTGATAAACTGGGCACTCTGAAGCCCCCAAGAGCACTTTTTACTATGCCAACCTAACCAGAGTGACGGGAGAGGCACCATCCAGAAAACGTGCTCAGCTCGTCGAGAAAATGCGATTTAAGCAATAAAACTAAAAATGCTTATAAAACATAAACCAAACGTTGCAGGTGGTCATTTCTGCATGCGCAGTGATAAACCCGGCACTCTGAAGCACCCAAGAGCGCTTTTTACTAGAAATAGTGCTCAGCTCGTCGAGAAAATGCGCTCTAAGCAATACAATTAAAAATGCTCATAAAACATAAACCAAACGTTGCAGGTGTCATGTAACATGGAGTGGGGGGGGGAAACAAATGGTGCATAAAGTGAGTATGGATTGCTCCCAGTAATAAATTGGCGGGGCTGACATTCCAAATTTTAACAGCAGATGGTGCAAAATTAAGTGGGGGAATATTGAATGAATTGGCCAAGGTGAAATTCCAAAATTCTCCAAAAGATGGAGCCAAACCGGTGCAGGAGACCAAAGAGAAAGAGGGGTCGGATTATGGGTCACACATGGAAGCACAAAAATGGTTTTTATTTGTATTTTTATTTTACTTGCTTGGCTAACATATATTCTGTAACCGCTTAAAGCAATATTATCACAGAATTAGGCTAAGCTGCCCACCCATATAAGAATAGGGGTGTGTTAAAGATTGTAGGAAAGGGAAGAACAAATGAGTTCTAATTTTATTTTATTTTTTATTTTTTTATTTTCTTTGCTTGGCTGAAATATATTCTGTAACAGCATCAAGCAATATTATCACACAATTAGGAAAAGAGGCCCACCACGAGTGGTGTGTTAAAAAGGTTAAAACATAAATTCAAGGGCTTTGATTTCTGATTTAAATGGTTGAGTAAAAAGTGTACTTTGAAATATTGGTTTTATGAAAGGAGAAGTAAAGAAAAGAGGAAATAAGGTGCTTGCCGGGGTTTCTACAGATTTTTGGTGGAAAGAGAGTGGGGTGGAACCAGCTGCTCAAACCGCAAGGTTATGACTCATAACTTATGAGCGTGGGAAACTGGACAGTATAGAGGCCAGCGGACACCTGCTCAAACCGCAAGGTTGTGACTCATAGCCTATGAGCGTGGGAAGCTGGACATTATAGACATTATAGAAGACAGTATAGAAAAAAGGGGGGGGGGGCCAGAGAGGTCTATAAAAAGGTCACCTTGGACATCTGCGGGGCTCTCTCCCGGACCGCGTTCATACGTGAAGAAGCCCGTATGAGTTTCAAGACTTTTTCTACAGCCTTCAAGAGCCTTGTGTGAGACGCAAGATCGCTGGCCTGGATTAACTTGGATTTACTCAAAGAATTGGACTGGACAACTTTGCATGAGAAACTAGGTGAGGGGAGACTTCTTCTGTATGTACGCAAGCGGAGGAGACAGTCATCGGGTAGTCTGTCCTCACGGGGCCTAACTAGTTTCCAAATTGGATTTTAGAAATAAAATCGAACTGATCACTCGACTTTATTTCCACCAAAAAGAAAATAACACCCAATTGGTAGCTACCTTTTCCCTCTTTTCTGATTTTTGTTTTGCAATCGAAAGTACTCCGGGATTGAATGATTTTATTTGCAAGTGTATCAGTGAGTGGGATTGTTCAGTTTTTGGAGGATTGAGATTTGTAATTCTATTTCATGCTTCTTCAATAAATATGTTTTATATACTCATTTAATTCGTGGTGCGCTAATTTGTATGCAATTAATTGTTTGAGGTTGGGTTGATAACTCAGTTTATAAATAGAGATTATTATGGTATGCAAACATACCATATTAAATAAAAATAAGGAAGGTTTTCAAATTCGACTTTTCGGATTAGTGTTAGAGCTATAGTTAGTAAATATCCTTCGGGCACGAGCCCGTTCCTGTTTCTTCGGGCCGCGTCAGAGGCTACTTTGAATGATTTTGAGGGACTAATTTGCCTTCAGAATAAATTGCAAGATAATAATAATCCGATTAAATCATTTTAAATCGTATTAAGTAAAATATTATTTAGTTGGAAATTGGTGGAAGCACTCTCACGGTTAAGTGTTTAAATATATCAAGTTAGAATTAGTGATTTAATGCATTAAATCCATTCTCACACACTATCATTGACATACTTCCGCAAATGGGACTTTCTTCGGAGAAATAGGAAGTAAGCTTGTTACTTCCTCAAACCAAGTAGAGCGAGGCCATATCAAAAGTTATTTCGACAAAACTAGCGCTAGAGGGTGCGCTAGACCAACGAATCCTTGAGGTCTTATCAAAGACATCTAAACAATATCCGTAACGTAATACCAGCATCAAACAACCGAAGGGAGCCATCATTACGGCGCGGTCATATCGACGACTCGCCTCGAATAGAGTTACTCGGCTCGCGCGTCGGATGACTTAAAAAGGATTGGCGTCGTAAAGAAATTAGATTGATTCTGGTAGAATTAATTTAACTCGGGTGGTCAGCTACGGACGAGTCCCTTCACCCCCGGCTTATTGAACCCGTTACAGGGGAGCCGGTGCCACTTTAATAAAGTGCGCGTTTGACATTTTGGCGCCCAACGAGTTGAGGGGGGTTGTGAGTTAAGATTTATTAATAGATGTTTGCTCGCAGCTCCAAAACGAACCTGTGTGGAGTTTTTTTCAGTTTTTTCTTTCCGAGAACTGTCATGATTCCACTCACTGATACAAACAAATGTCAGAACGGCCTTGAGTGACATAAGAACAGTCTCTTTAAGGAATAGAGTTTCCTAGAAAAGAACCTTTAAAAGCACGGAAGGATTAGAACTGTTTTGTGTCATAGTAGACGGTGACCGCTACCCCTTAGCACGTTACTTGGAAGATGAGTAAGGATAATCTCCTTCTTAACTTGTACTTGTATGGAGTACTAAAAGTAACGTTGGTGGTGTACGCAGAGTATGCGGCACAACTTGCTAAAGCTAGAGGGGCCGGTACGTGGGCACGAATTTTGGGTACAGACAGAGAAGACAAACCAATAGACGAAGAACTAGTGAATGTTTTAGATTTCATCCAAGAACCAAAGCCGGGAAGAAGGCAGACACTTTGAGGACAAAACGAAGAGTCTATTCTTTGATCTGAAAAGAAAAAAGTTTTTCTCTCTTCTGCATTTTCCTCTTCCACTTTTACTTTATTTATTTTATTTTTTTATTTTTGTTGTTGTTCCGGAACACAAGAGGATTACAAATTTTTTGTTCCTGAAAGCAAAAGGATTACACCTTTTTTGTTTCCAAACGCATTGTGGATTACAAATTTTTTGTTCCTGAACGCAAAAGGATTACAACTTTTTTGTTTCCAAACGCATTGTGGATTACAAATTTTTTGTTCCTGAACGCAAAAGGATTACAACTTTTTTGTTTCCAGACGCATTGTGGATTACAAATTTTTTGTTCCTGAACGCATTGTGGATTACAAATTTTTTGTTCCTGAACGCAAAAGGATTACAACTTTTTTTGTTTCCAAGACGCATTGTGGATTACAAATTTTTTGTTCCTGAACGCATTGTGGATTACAAATTTTTTGTTCCTGAACGCAAAAGGATTACAACTTTTTTGTTTCCAGACGCATTGTGGATTACAAATTTTTTGTTCCTGAAAGCAAAAGGATTACAACTTTTTTTGTTTCCAAGACGCATTGTGGATTACAAATTTTTTGTTCCTGAAAGCAAAAGGATTACAACCTTTTTGTTTCCAGACGCATTGTGGATTACAAATTTTTTGTTCCTGAAAGCAAAAGGATTACAACTTTTTTGTTTCCAGACGCATTGTGGATTACAAATTTTTTGTTCCTGAACGCATTGTGGATTACAAATTTTTTGTTCCTGAACGCAAAAGGATTACAACTTTTTTGTTTCCAAACGCATTGTGGATTACAAATTTTTTGTTCCTGAACGCAAAAGGATTACAACTTTTTTTGTTTCCAGACGCATTGTGGATTACAAATTTTTTGTTCCTGAACGCAAAAGGATTACAACTTTTTTGTTTCCAGACGCATTGTGGATTACAAATTTTTTGTTCCTGAACGCATTGTGGATTACAAATTTTTTGTTCCTGAACGCAAAAGGATTACAACTTTTTTTGTTTCCAAGACGCATTGTGGATTACAAATTTTTTGTTCCTGAACGCATTGTGGATTACAAATTTTTTGTTCCTGAACGCAAAAGGATTACAACTTTTTTGTTTCCAGACGCATTGTGGATTACAAATTTTTTGTTCCTGAAAGCAAAAGGATTACAACTTTTTTTGTTTCCAAGACGCATTGTGGATTACAAATTTTTTGTTCCTGAAAGCAAAAGGATTACAACCTTTTTGTTTCCAGACGCATTGTGGATTACAAATTTTTTGTTCCTGAAAGCAAAAGGATTACAACTTTTTTGTTTCCAGACGCATTGTGGATTACAAATTTTTTGTTCCTGAACGCATTGTGGATTACAAATTTTTTGTTCCTGAACGCAAAAGGATTACAACTTTTTTGTTTCCAAACGCATTGTGGATTACAAATTTTTTGTTCCTGAACGCAAAAGGATTACAACTTTTTTGTTTCCAGACGCATTGTGGATTACAAATTTTTTGTTCCTGAAAGCAAAAGGATTACAATTTTTTTGTTTCCAGACGCATTGTGGATTACAAATTTTTGTTCCTGAACGCAAAAGGATTACAACTTTTTTTGTTTCCAGACGCATTGTGGATTACAAATTTTTTGTTCCTGAACGCAAAAGGATTACAACTTTTTTGTTTCCAGAGGCATTGTGGATTACAAATTTTTTGTTCCTGAACGCAAAAGGATTACAACTTTTTTGTTTCCAGACGCATTGTGGATTACAGAATTTTTGTGATCACTAAAACCAAAAGTGGACAGAGAAATTATTATTATTTTTTTTTTTTTAATAATTTTTCTCTTCTTTTTCTTTTCTCTCTCTTTCTTTCCTTTTTCCCAGTATCTACTCGCTCTTTTGTTTTTGTTTATCCGTTGAGGACAACAGTTGAAGTTGAGCGAGGGTTCCCAAGAATTGGAAAGCAGAAGGGCTTCGGGCTGAGGATTGGCCGTCACTATTTGTTCGTTTCAATAACGTTTAAATTGCAATTTGCTGTTGAATGTACCCTTGTTAGAAAATCCTGTCAGTAGAGTGACTGGATGGGATAGTAGGAACAAAGAAAAAAGTGCATCCCGCCGTTGAGAGCATCAATAAGCGAGGCAGGAGTTCTCGAATTGGTGTTTTGAGAAGAAGCGACGCAAAAGGCGCCGCTGAGTAACTAAGAGCTGTATCGTCCCTATTCCGATTGCGCACGGGAAGGAGTCGAAAGGAGACAGCTCAACCCTACAACTGAAAACATTGCTATTCACTAAAAGAGATGGCTAGCGGTATAAGAGGAACAGACCCCGAATCTGGTTATCCTACAGAAGGAACCAGGCACGAGGGGTTTAATCCAGACCCTTTAGGACGACATGAAGAACCAGTATGTGTGATACTGTATGGAGGAGGCTTAGAAAAGTGGCCTCAGAAATGGACTGACTGCATAGTGGGATCTAACCCGTCGATCGAGGCGGAAAGCCTCTCGACGCGGGTGAAAGAAGCCATCGAAAAAGATGGAAGATTTTTTGCCGAGCAACCAGGAGAAGATGGATTACCAATCATAGTGTCAGCCCACCCTGAGAGGGGCTACACTAGAAGAGAAGCACCCGACTGGTGTGAATGGGGGGCAAAGATGGTGGAGGAATGTAATATGGTAAAATTGATAAGCACAAGTACAGATTTGGACTCAATAGTGAAAATGTTGACCAACGAAGCTGGCATCAAAGGCGAGCTGGCAACTCCATTACCTGAGGAAGTGAAGGCAGCGCCTCGCTATTATGAGTGCATGCAACATTTGGCGAAGATGAGAAGCATTTTAGAGAAAAAGACCAATCGACCAGTATTTTCCAGTGAGGAAGAAGAGGAAGTGCCTAATGAGGAGGGAAGATTGGGCACGAGCAGAGACACAGCGGAAGTTTGGGGAGGCAGGGACACCCGGCGCGGAGGTATTCATGCACCGAAGTTTAATCTCCTCTTCAGAAAAGACCCCCTGCCGTCTCTGCCAGAAGAATCAACAAAGAAAGTAATTGTTGGAAATGGAGTGCTGATGTGTCAATTTGTCGGAGATATTTGGTCACTGACAGGAGATGCCCTCATTGTTTTCACCAACGACAAATTCCGGGCATGGAACCAAACCTTTGATTCACGGCTGAGACTAATGGCCGGTGAAAAATATATTGAAGACCTGCACGATGCGAGACGGCAGATGGAGCATCACCCGGAAGATCTTACTTTCATTTTTACAAGTGGAGGAAGATCGAACTACTACATGATAATACACGCCTTCGTGCAGAAGTGGCGGGCGGACCTGAACCAACAGGACTACCTGAAGATGATGACAAGAATCCTAGAGAAAGCGGTGGATGCTGCCGTCGAGAGGGGAGCCAGAAGAATAGTTACAGATGTAAATGGTATTAGATCCGGAAGAATGTCATGGAAAATTGCAGAGACGGCAATTGCTGGTGCATATAAGCTGCAAATATCCACCCCAATCACAGCGGTGGAAGGGCTGGAGTTTGTGCTGGCAATATCAGCCTCTCAAAGAAGAGAAAGGGAACTGGTAGCCCTGGAAGCCACTTACGGTCAAGCACTACAGGTGGCACGGAAAGAACAGAAGATGGAGCAGCAAACACAACACGCGGTGGCAGTCCTGCCCCATCCCTCGGGCAAAGCAGTTCGAACGGAAGGAGAAGGGGGAACTGACTTGAGTTCTATTCCAGAACCGCAAAGGAACACCGAAAGGTCAAGGACGCCATCGCCAAGCACAGGAGATGAGGAGGAGGAAGTGGCAATCGAAATCAACACGGAAATAACCGGACCAAGGGGGCCGAATCCAACACCAACGGGGAGCCCAGCTCCACCAAAACAACCGCCTCAAGGAAAAGGGAGGAGAGTGGTTATAAGATCTGCCCGAGAAGATACAGGTGTCTCTTACCGAGCACGCCTGACGTCTACTCCCAAGAACCGTCCCTCCACGGTTCAGAGACCCCGTCAGCAAACAGAACCAAGAAACGCAGAGGTTGGTGCCACTGAACACGACCCTACATCCAACGAGGAAGGGCGTAATGAAGATGGAGATGTGGAAAACAGGGAGGCCGCCACCTCAAGCGACGATGTGGTCTCTGAAGAAGAAAATCAGGCTTCTGTGATGTCGGCCGTGGTCCCTCCTGATCCAAATGACCCACCACCGAGAGTTGTGAGAGGAGCAACCCGGAAAGGAATCAAAAAACAACGGCCGGTGCTAAGCATCTACCAGGCCTCGGAAAGGCTGGCGAGGGACATTCAATTCGGTTGGGTAGAAACCAAGGATGGAAGGAAAACCTACATCCCAGAAGTCAGGCAGAAAGAATACCCATTCCCGCCGGCCTGGTGGGAAAAGATAGAAAGGAATATAGACATCCCGGTGAAATTAACTTACAGGGAGGCAATGAACGTGTTAAACACACCAGCCTACCATACTTTAGTAAGTTACACCGACTTGACAAAAGATTTTAGAGAAGGCTTTGTAACTGTAATGTATGATGTACTATTGCGAAGGATGAAGCAGGGCGTGTATGATGCCGCTCAAGAAGAGCTGAGAGCGTGCGATGACCTGGACATATACACTGCTAATCCCGCGATGTCCACACAAACCAACCTAATTGCAAACGCCACCCAGCAGGCTCAGCCGAACACCACGCAAATGGGAGCGACTTACCTGGATAACACAGGGATGGCCGCAAACGACATGGAAAGAGAAACAAGAGCCTTTAAGACCCTAAAAGGCATGGTGCGCGTTAAGTACCAGAAGGAAAGCGTCAAAGAATACTTATCGGCAACTTGGCCAGTAATCAAAGAAAGTCCGGGTGGAGAATTGTCAAAAAAGATGTGGCTGCAATACATTACAGCCGAGCCCATAGGCCGAGATGAGACAGCGCAGGAAGCCTATCAAAGATGGGTGGATGACGAAGAAGATGACGAAGATGTGCATATAACCAGAGCTAAAGAAGCACTGAAACAGGGTCTCACCTTGTTGAATGTGTGGCATAAGTTGAAGCAAGTGGTAAGCCCAAGCAGATATGTGCGAGTTTTGAGAGCAGTCACCGAGGACAAAGACACTACTTTTGTGAAACTGGGTGCGGAGGCAACTCTGGCACGAATCGAAGAATCCATAAAGAAATGGGACAGAGTAACAAAACACTACATGGAGAGACAAAAGCCAGGTCCATCGGGCAGTACTCGCTCTCGCACAGAGGAGACGCAAGCAGGGCGGAAACCACCACCAAGGCCAACTTATGAGAAGGAGCAAAAGTCTAATTATGACCAGAAGCAGAACACCCAGGTCAAGCCGAAATCAATGGATAGAAAAGTAAATCCAACAGGTTACGTGGCAAAAGAAGTATATGACAAAATGTCACCAGAAGAAAGAAAGGCCCTGGCAGAGGCTCGCAAGGCTGCAGCCCCTGCGGGGCCCAGGAAATGAATGAAGAAGAGGCGCGGGTCACCCTGACGGGTGTTTACAGGGATGGAGACAACCTCTACGCTGAAATCGAAGGAGCTCCATATTTGGTGGATACAGGAGCCGAGGTGTCAATGACCCGCAAAGCCTTAAAAGAATAGGACACCTAACTGTGATGGGTGGCAGATGGATCAGTGACTAATATGCCCATTGGAATTTGGAAAGGAATAGTTTGGGTCAAAGGGCCTCATAATCTATTGACTTTGAGAGACGCAGAGGATCTAAAGAAACCGAAACACCAGCGTCAGTCAGTAAAAACAAGATTAGAAATGATAAGAGCAAAAGCAGTCCGTGTGGGCCCGACAAAAATTATGCCACTTAATGAGTGGTACAAGCCGGTGGATGTGGAGACCGTGAAGAGCCAACTGGTCCAAGACAGCGATCTGTCCCCGGACGGAAAGCGGAGGCTGACCAAAATATTGGAGAAAGCAGCCGTGGCGCATTTCAAGAACGATTGTGGAGACCTTGGATCAAAGTACTCCACACCATTGAGGGGGGAGTTCATCCACCTGTAAGACAATATCCCCCCTGAACCCTGAAGCAGTGGCTGAAATGGAAACAATTGTGAAGGAACTCTTACAGCTTGGCATCATTCGAGAAGAGCCTAATCCAGTGACCAACAGCCCAATTCAGGCCGTAAAGAAACCAGCGGCGGCAGGAGGAGGCTGGAGGCCGGTAATCAACTTTAAAGCTCTTAACCGCCGGACGGTGGCTAATCGAGCGAGCCTCATAAATCCCCAGGCATCCCTCAAGACGCTGAGAGTGAAAAAATACAAGTCATGCATTGACTTGGCAAATGGATTTTTTTCATTACGACTAGCCAGAACATCGCAAGGGAAAACAGCATTTACACACAGGGGGAAGTCGTACGTGTGGCAAAGATTGCCGCAAGGATACAAGAATTCCCCGAATGTGTTTCAATCAACTGTCTTACAAGTTTTGGATGGCTTGGATGTCACGGTGTATATTGATGATGTGTTTGTTTCAAATGACACAGAAGAGGAACATCTAAACTTGCTGCAAAGGGTTGTGGAACGAGTCTCCGCTGCGGGTCTGAAGCTGAATCTCAAGAAATGCCAACTAGCCCGGTTCCAAGTGGATTACTTGGGATTCCAGGTGACCGAGGATCTGGGCATCTCAGAAGGATTTCGACAAAAAAATCGAACGGATTTCGCCTCCGGGATCAGAGACAGAGTTGCAGCGAATACTTGGACTGTGCAACTATGTGCGGGATCATGTTCCCCACTATCAGAAACATGCAAGACCACTGTACGCGCGCTTGAAGAAAACTCCGGAGAGCCAAAAAACAGCGAAGTGGCAGTGGTCAGAAAATGACACTCACAATTTGAATAACTTGAAACAGGCCGTCCGAGAAGCCGTGAGGCTTGAGCCACGAAGTCTGACAGCAAAACTTGTCGCGAAAGTGCATTGCGAGGAAAATGATGCAATGGTGACGGTCAGCAACGAAGGTGCTGGCTTAGTGGCTTTGTGGACCTATACCCTCTCCAGTGTCGAGAAGAGATTTCCCCAGGAGGAGAAAGAACTTGCAATCTTGGCCAGGTACTGGAGCAATTTGAAAGACCTGGCACAAGGGCAAGGTATCAAAGTCCAAACCGGAAGTAACGTGCATCGTTTTCTTCGGAAGTCCACAATCGAGAGCACAAAAGCGACCAATGTCAGGTGGGGAAGATGGGAGGACATCCTACTAGATCCCGACTTGGACATTGGCCCGACAACAACCTCCACCAAAAAGCAGACATTGGCAAAAGAAACAGAAAAAGAAAAGCCCTATGAATGGACTCTTTACACCGACGGGTCAAAAAAGGAAGGAGACCAGAATGCCCACTGGGGTTTTATTCTGAAACAAAATGGAGAGGAGCGTTGCCGCCGCAAAGGTAGGACACCCGGCAGCGCGCAGGCAGGAGAAGCTACGGCAGTGCTGGAAGGACTGTTAGAAGCGGAGAAAAATCACGCTGGACGCGTGAGACTCGTAACTGACAGCCATTATTGTGCACAAGCGCTCAAATTCGACCTAGCCATTTGGGTGGAAAATGGCTTTGAAGGCACAAGGGGAAACTAGTGGCCCACTATGAAGTGTGGAAGAAAATAGCTGAGTTGCAGCTAAATATGTGTCTGATGTCGTCCACCAAAGATCTCATGTGAAAGAAGGAGCTCATTGGAAGGGAAATAATGAAGTTGATCGATACGTCCAAGAAAGAAGAATAATAGTTGTAGGGGCAGAAAACTGGGACAAGACCCCTCGCGGAAAAGTGGTCCCAGATGAGAGCGTAAGGCAGGTCGTGTCGGCAGTACATGAAGCACTAGGCCACGCGGGTCCGTTGCCTACGCAAAAAGAATTAGAAATGCTGGAACTCTGGGTCCCTGACAGGACGATTCGTGCGGTCCTGCGTGATTGTAATCTGTGCAACAAATATAACGCAGGGCGACGAGGACATCGCACGGACGGATTGACGATCAGGAGTACTGTGCCGTGGGGCTCGGTTTGTATGGACGTAGCCGGCCCCTTGGGGATATGTGGCACTAAGGGTGAGAAATACCTTGTTGTGCTTGTTGACTCAATGTCAGGACATGTCGGGCTAAAAGCAGTAAGGAAAGCCAACGCAAACAGCGTGATCAAGACACTGGAAGACGGGTGCATGTGGCTAGGAATTCCCAAAGAATTAAGAACAGACAATGGAACTCATTTCAAAAATGCCCAGGTGGACAAGTGGTGTCGTGAGCGGGGAATAATCAGAGTCTATTCGCCTCCGTACACACCACAGGCTAACGGGGTAGCAGAGAGAACCATTGGGCTGGTTAAAACCTGGCTGGGAAAAAATGCAAACGGGAAAGAATGGAGTACTAAACTACTTGATTTGGTTGCAGACCTGAACGGAAGGACTAGGGCCAGCCGGCCCTCCCCGTCCGAAGAACTCAACCAACGGCACTTTGTGTCACAGGAAGTGGGCAGGACCCAAGACGGCTCGATCCAGCATAAAGAGAAGTGTCGGTTCAGCGTTGGACAGAAGGTGTGGGTCAAGTCGAGAGACCTGAACAGCAAGACTGCAGTAAAGGCCAAGTACGACTGCTTGGACATAGTCAGTGCGGTTTTGGATGACAACACAGTACGACTGAAGAGGAAAGGAATCCAGGGAGTTGAACAGCTGAAGCCGTTACCGGCTGACCCAATTAAAACCAAGAAGTAACTTAGAAGATATATGGCAACCGACTACAGTACATTCCCGGCCTTCGTGCGCTTGGCCGCGCACAAAGGGGCGGTCATCGTAAGACGGTCGCCGTATGGGATTCAAGCCGGAACGGCCCTAAATCTAGTGAAATTGGCCAAGAGGGGGGGCACTCCCGATGGACCGGAACATTTTCGCTGGACAAGGGTCGACGAAGCATGTGTCATTTGTTCGACACCAAATTTGTTGCCTACTAGGTGGTCAGGAGTAGGTTTCATGATGCCATCAAATATGACCACCGACGTAAGAGACTTGGAGTTTGCCCTGAGGAACGAGGACAGGCAAAGTGCTGGATGCCATGGTGTGCCACCCTTGTCGGATCACCATCTTGGCAAGAATGGTGGTCTTTGCACAGTGGGAGACCGGACCAATCGTAGATGCACGGGCTCAACAAGTGGCCACGTGTACATGCGCTTGGGACGGCGGTATACTGACATATTGCCCCTTGTGTTTGGATCGCATGGCAACGGGAAAATTATTAAGAGTGGGTGAAGCACAAGGATGGCATATCACCAAGGCCATGACTCCCCTGGCAACCCTCTATCCAGTATTGGGGGGAGCAGCTTGGCCTGCTTACGATCACAAACAGGCCATGAAGAATTTATATGCAGCCCTGGGCTATTGCTGGCCCTGGACAGGGCAAGCTGGCCGGCCTGCCGGCTGTTTCACGGACAAGGCCGATGAAAGGGCCTTGTTTGCTCGGGCATCAATTATTCCAGTAGGGGGGCTGCACAGCATTAGGAGACCTGCTGAACGAGCCTTGGAAGCCAATCACCTGGGCCCGGGCAATAGCCCAGTTGGTGGCGTACAAGGACGCACCGTTGGTCGCAGTGGGGGCAGCCCCTACGGAGACCAACACAGTCGTGAGCAATATGTATTGCTACCGAAGTGTATTGGACATGAGTAACAAAGGATTTCAGTATGTAACGAAGAAGGGAATGTTTTGTTTAGCTCCTGGTAACAAAGTCGGATCCGGCCTTTTGGTGAATGAGGATGAGGCAGCACTGGTAGGGATTACAGTCAAAATGGCAATCATTCCCTATGAAGGAATATATTCGCTGGGAGTGACATTCGAAGCCAAACGTCTCAGCCATTTCTTCGCCATAATGGGCGCCGGAGTCCTGGTCCGGGCGATTCGCAGGGATCCAAGACAAGCGAGAGCGGAACAAGAGCAAGTCTCGATTCCGCTCAGCGGAGCAAGAGAAGAACGAGAGCAAATCCTGGTTCCTCTTCGCGAAGAAAGAGGGGAACAGGAGGCCGCAGCAGCGGCAAGGGAACCTCAAGAAACAGTTGAGGAAATGAATGACCTGGAGCCGCCAGAGAGAGGAAAACGTCAGGAGAGCCCGGAGCTGGAGTTGACGCAGGAGGGTCTGCCTCAATCGATAATAACTAAGGAAAACGACGTTGAAAAACGAGGGGCGGGAGACTTAAGGGGTTTAACCACTTCTCTCCCCAGAACTACACCAAACCAGGGGGAGAATTTAGCGAGGAGCCCAAACGCAGAAGGCGGTGGCGCAAGTCACCAAACCGGAAAGTCCCCGTCCCCCTCCCAGTGCTTGACGAAGTCATATCCGGCAGTTTGCCCCATGCCTGGCTGTAATGGGGGTGGGAACACCCGACCAGGGTCAAGTACCCACCGCTCGCTCGGAGCATGTCCGGTGTATGCGGGGACCCTTGAGGCGTGTCCTACGCCTGGGTGTGATGGAAGTGGAAGCACCAGATGGGGACCGGACCGCCACCGCTCCCTCAAGACGTGTCCAATATTAGCGGTGAGGAAGCGAAGAGCCTACGAGACTAGAGGACGGGTCGACGGCCGAGAGAGCGACAGGTCAGAGGATACGGTGGATACCAGTCCTGAGGAACCAGGGCCATCCGCGTCTGACACATCATTAGCAGAGTTGGCCCGAGCAGCTTCCTATTACACGTTGTGGTTTGACAAATCACTACCACCGCGGTGGGAGGAAAGTCGACGAGCTGCCGTGGATGAGCTGACTAAACAGTGGAGTCGGCCAGACTCCCCGGGCAGGGACAACGAATAAAGGAGTCCACAAGAATTTGTTTTTGTGAATATGTATATATAATAACAATGTGTTGTACATGGACTGTAGGAGCCAGAGTGAAAGAGGCTGACAGCAGGGACTGCGGAGGCCACAGGTGGAAGGCGTGCCCATCCGACTTGGATGATGTCACAGGGGAGTGGCCAGTGACGAAGGAGGGGCTGGAGGAAATCTTGTATAAACAAGAAGGAGAGGTACCAGATCTTCATTCGACCCCGAGGAGTGCTCAGCCATGAGCTACCCGCACGGAGCCAAGAGAAGGAGAACAATGAGCTTGGAGGGTGGTGGGTCACCACGTACTCTCCCGGACTGCGTGGCTGTCCTTCCTGGCTGCGACCTCGCCGACCCAGGGGTCACACACACCGAGGCAAAGGGCTGGAACAATCCGGCCTTTGGAAAGAGGGCTTTACGACGGGAAGAAGAGAAGCAAGAAATATATGTGAATAAGGAATGGATAACTTTGGAGCCAATCTATGCGAACGCAGCTTCCGGGAGGAATAATCCAGGGCCAAACCTGGATGGCACCTGGCCTGAGGTGGTTCCTCCACCGGACCACAGAGCAAGCTCAAGACCGGTGGAGAGATATGCTGTCCACCGTCAGGAGCAAGGAGTAACTTTCAGAGCGAACGATGGTTATGAGGTTCCTCGAATCTCACCTTTTTACGAAGAGCCGCTGGACCTGCTCGACTACCCTACGGTGGATTGGGACACAATTGATTGGAAGCCGACCATCTCTCCTCGGCCCGCCTTACCAAGGAGGAGGTCCCGGGCGATGGACTGGCTGGCGGCAGTACTTATTTCAGTCATTTTGGCATGCGTCCTGGTCTGCTACGCGCTTCGAATGAGTACGACCCGGAACGACCTGATGGAGATGATCAACGTCAGAT
Source organism: Syngnathus acus (assembly GCF_901709675.1). Classification (NCBI taxonomy): domain Eukaryota; kingdom Metazoa; phylum Chordata; class Actinopteri; order Syngnathiformes; family Syngnathidae; genus Syngnathus; species Syngnathus acus. The sequence goes on from NW_023590209.1 coordinate 26,470, forward strand.
ATGATGGAACACAGCTTTTCAACCAGACCTGTTGGGCTGTGGAGTTTGAAAGCATCACCGTGGAATGGAACGATTCCACGGCGCCTGACATTTCTGCGCGGCAGCTTTGGACAACGATGCTACGACAACCAGGAAAGATGACCGCTTGGCCGTTCAAACCAGGGGCATTTCCGCTCCCTGGTAATCAGGAGGACAAACGGAATAAGACGAAGAGGGACATCTTGAGGGAAGTGACTCTTTTTTCCGACCAATTTGAACACGTAAATGGGACACGACATGCCAGGCACAGCATCAGTGCTTGTGATATTCGGTATTTTATGGCACCCAGAAATTATGCCAATCTGACAATAAGCTTGATTTGCAAAATGAGGCTGGAGGGGAAAATTGTTAAGAGGAATTGGATTTACAAGGAGGGGAATAAGCACGCAGAATGGTATAGTAATGCTTCGTGTGTCCCGTTGCCCGAATCTCAAGGTGGTTATTGGGAGAAGGGCAGTAGGAGGCTGGAGGAATTCTCATTCCCAGCTCCGATGAAAAACTCCACTTGCCACAGTACTTATCCCGGCTGGGAACCGTGTTGGAGTTGTTTAGATTTAGTTTGTGAGAAAACACCAAATTATTCGAACAGTAAGCGTCGGCTTACCAGGGTACGTCGAGGCCGGCCCGACGAAAGGACGTCGGCGTTTAGGGATTGCCAGAAGGTTTATAGTGGGTTAGATCCGTGTTATTTTAGTGTGGGACAAATTTGCAGTGACAATTACCATGTTATAATGTGGGCGTATAAGTACCAAAAATTGATGGCCCCTGTCACAGCCTCGACAAAGACAGGGAGGATGTTCAACCCTAATAAAGGTCCGGTGGATTTTGAGTTTTGGTTGAATGAATCGTTGCCATGGCTGTGGCAGGTCGAAAGAGAAATAGCTGTGCCAGCCAGGTACCAAGGGGGACACCGGTTGTACACGTCCGCGAGACAATTATGGGTTCAGCGGGTGCCCACGCCTGACGATTTATTTACAGTGATACCGGGGGACTTTGACAAAATTGACCAATGTGTAGTGGGGAAGATTTATGTTGATCTGCATGGTAGGGACTGGACTGTTGGAAAGTCGCCAAGATGTGACCTGGATGAGATCAAACGATCCGTCTTGGGCACAAGGTGGGTTCACAACTGTACCAGTCTCTTGGCAAACAGAACAGTTAAAGGGGTGTTACAGGCATGGTCTGAGGTGGCCACAAGATTTGCCGCGAAGACGTGGTGGGGGTTTAATGGGTATGAAATGAAACAATGGGTGATACCCTGTTTAAATGTAACTACAAATTATTGGGTCCAATACCAATTTATGGCGACAGTATATTCAAAAGAAACTGATATTTGGCCCACGGGCATGTATTCCCCCTATATCTATGTGAATCCTCGGCCTTGGTCAATGACTTGTAACACTGATAAAACAAAGTGCCTAGTGGCCCTGGCTCGTGAACAATGTATTACATTGCCTAATTGGAAAGAATATTGTGCAGACAAATATCAAGACGAGAAATACAGAAGTGTGGAAGGAGCCTTGTGGGAGTTGAACTCGCCGCAGAAAACGTGGAGACGTCAGCCCTCTAGCGACCGACAGCCGTGTGAAACTTGGTTACAAAATGAAGGATTGCTTAATCTGAGTAGACCTGTGTCAATTCCATATCGGCTGCCAGCTCTAATACAGATTGCGGAAGGGCGGGCGTTTCGAAAGAGCCTTTGCGAAGGCCGACAGTTTATGGGATTTGATTGGGTAGGGCCAAATAGGATTTTTAATAATGGAACATGTTTCTCCCCCGGGGAACATTGGATCAAGTGTGGCCATGGAAAAAATATTCACGACTGTACTTGGTTTGAAAAGATCGGATCGGCACTTCAAGCGGCTAAAGACGCCGCGATAGGCGTTATTGGTGATGTAATTACTGGCGCTCTGACAGTGGTGCTGAAATCGGCCGGGGCGGGGATATTATTGGTGTTCGTTTTGATTGGGGTCGCGATCGTAGCGGGCACTGCCTTAAAAGGAAATGTCAAGAGACTTCGAACTCTGACAATTATTGGGGCGTCACTACCTACGCGAATGACACCCCTCTCAGGAGGGGGAGTCAAGATTTCTTCTTAAATAGAAGGGGTCGGGCGGTGGCCGCACATTCGGGCCAGGGAAGCTCAGTGACTGGAGATTTCGGGGAGACAAACAGAAAATAAGAACAAACAAGCAGAAAAGGGAAGATAAAAAAGGGAAGTAAGAGAAGTCATGGCGAGTAATGCAAGTATTTTTATTAATCCAATGGGGAGGCCCGGAGCGCTAAAAGTGAGTAATGAACCTCAATATTGGGTTTTGTTCAGCATCTGGGCGGCCTATTGCTGTTCTGGGTCATGGGACCCGCGACAAATGACTAGGCCGGTGATCTTGGTAATGGCAATTCTCAAAGTTTTGCTTTTGAGATTTTTGTACAAGATATACACGATGGGCTTGGGTCTCTTTGTCGTGTATATGCACGGCCGAATATATTTGGATCCTAAAACGTCCAGAGGCATCGCGGGGATTGTGCTGCTTTGTCTTTGGATGGCTTTAGAAATAGGATCAATGTTTTGTTACTATGTCATATTTGGAGTTATCATACTAGAAGCAATATTAGTGATAGGATTGGCCGCGCATGTGCTTGGAAAAGTGTCACAACTGGACCGAAATGTTCGCTCCTCTGTCACGTGGAAAAAGCGCACGGCCAAACTAATTCTCTGGTGCACAATATGGGGGCTATTGTCAGTGTTGCTTTGGAGCGACATAGTGGACCAACTTGTGATGACGACATGGTTTTTTACATACTCTGTCTTTTTTCCTCTCCCGTCCCTTACGGATAGAGGAGGGGAGCCGAGGAGCCCCCCTATTGTGCGCCATAGGGCGGGTAGAGGGTTTATGATTTGATATATTACATTTGTGCTTCCATGTGTTCCAGATGGTGCACCGGGTTGCGGATGCACCGGAGTGCGTCCTATGCGGGGTGAACCGTATGAAATTGGCCTGGGTGATCGGAAAGGCTTATGTGGGGGACTGTTGTTACCCGGCCTGCTTTAATGTGGCTTGGCTAGTCCCAGACGGAATTTATGTAAAGGAAGGGGAGCGGTACAGCTTGGACCATCTCGGATGGGAGGGATATGCGGATTTAATGTCCACCGCAACTCTGCTCGACACATCTAGAGGGTCCCTGTCTACATGTACGGTTCTCCTCGAGGAGGCTGGGGATGCTCACGGCACCATTTGGCCCCTAACCCACATGACATGGCGCCAACAGAACGGCGCTCGATGCGTCACATCACATTCACAGTGTGGCCGCTGCTTGACCGTCAGTCCGGTTCACCGGCGGCTGTCTGCGGACTTTTACAACACCCCGCGTACAGGGCGCGACTCGCCTCAGGGGATGGAGCAGCCCAACGGGGCCCCGGTGGGACTTGTCCGGCCTGCACGTCGGGACCGCTGTTTTGGACATTGGTCCCTGGATGGGACCTTCGTTGAGTGCGGAGTACCATGCGATGAGTGCTTGGAGCGTCAAGCTCCTGACGGCATCCGTCGACGTGAGAATCCTGGCTCCAGCGGCGACATTCCCCCCATTTCACAGGCTGGCTCCCCACCGGGGGCTCCGTCTGTGTCTGAGGACGACGTCGAGGCTCGCGATTGGCACGGAGATGAGGCGGACGATGAGAATGACGCCGAGAGTACTGCCACAGGGACTTCGACACCTCCGCTGCTGAGAGTCCTCACGTTGGAAGCTCGGAGGGACGACGACGACCCTTCTGATCGCTTGACCCGCCTGATCAACGCCCTTGCAGAGATCGCCAGACAGGGGGATGGGACAACGACCTGCCCTACATCTACAACCGCTGAGGTTGTGAATATCTCCGACGATGAAATGACTGATTAGCTCATGAAGTGGGTTGTGGACGGGGTGATTTATTACCTGCTTCTCAATCCAAAGGGGCCGTGTCATGTAACATGGAGTGGGGGGGGGGGAACAAATGGTGCATAAAGTGAGTATGGATTGCTCCCAGTAATAAATTGGCGGGGCTGACATTCCAAATTTTGACAGCAGATGGTGCAAAATTAAGTGGGGGAAAATTGAATGAATTGGCAAAGCTGAAATTCCAAAATTCTCCAAAAGATGGAGCCAAACCGGTGCAGGAGACCAAAGAGAAAGAGGGGTCGGATTATGGGACACACATGGAAGCACAAAAATGGTTTTTATTTGTATTTTTATTTTACTTGCTTGGCTAAAATATATTCTGTAACCGCTTAAAGCAATATTATCACAGAATTAGACTAAGCTGCCCACCCGTATAAGAATAGGGGTGTGTTAAAAATTGTTGGAAAGGAAAGAACAAATGAGTTTTTATTTTTATTTTATTTTTTCTTCTTTTTATTTTTCTTTGCTTGGCTGAAATATATTCTGTAACAGCAACAAGCAATATTATCACACAATTAGGAAAAGAGGCCCACCACGAGTGGTGTGTTAAGAAAAAGGTTAAAACATAAAATCAAGGGCTTTGATTTCTGATTTAAATGGTTGAGTAAAAAGTGTAACTTTGAAATATTGGTTTTATGAAAGGAGAAGTGAAGAAAAGAGGAAATAAGGTGCTTGCCGGGGTTTCTACAGATTTTTGGTGGAAAGGGAGTGGGGTGGAACCAGCTGCTCAAACCGCAAGGTTATGACTCATAACTTATGAGCGTGGGAAACTGGACAGTATAGAGGCCAGCGGACACCTGCTCAAACCGCAAGGTTGTGACTCATAGCCTATGAGCGTGGGAAGCTGGACAGTATAGAGGACAGTATAGAAAAAAGGGGGGAGGGCCAGAGAGGTCTATAAAAAGGTCACCTTGGACATCTGCGGGGCTCTCTCCCGGACCGCGTTCATACGTGAAGAAGCCCGTATGAGTTTCAAGACTTTTCTACAGCCTTCAAGAGCCTTGTGTGAGACGCAAGATCGCTGGCCTGGATTAACTTGGATTTACTCAAAGAATTGGACTGGACAACTTTGCATGAGAAACTAGGTGAGGGGAGACTTCTTCTGTATGTACGCAAGCGGAGGAGACAGTCATCGGGTAGTCTGTCCTCACGGGGCCTAACTAGTTTCCAAATTGGATTTTAGAAATAAAATCGAACTGATCACTCGACTTTATTTCCACCAAAAAGAAAATAACACCCAATTGGTAGCTACCTTTTCCCTCTTTTCTGATTTTTGTTTTGCAATCAAAAGTGCTCCGGGATTGAATGATTTTATTTGCAAGTGTATCAGTGAGTGGGATTGTTCAGTTTTTGGAGGATTGAGATTTGTAATTCTATTTCATGCTTCTTCAATAAATGTGTTTTATATACTCATTTAATTTGTGGTGCGCTAATTTGTATGCAATTAATTGTTTGAGGTTGGGTTGATAACTCAGTTTATAAATAGGAGATTATTATGGTATGCAAACATACCATAGTAAATAACAATAAGGAAGGTTTTCAAATTCGACTTTTCGGATTAGTGTTAGAGCTATAATTAGTAAATGTCCTTCGGGCAAGAGCCCGTTCCTGTTTTTTCGGGCCGCGTCAGAGGCTACTTTGAATGATTTTGAGGGACTAATTTGCCTTCAAAATAAATTGCAAGATAATAATAATCCGATTAAATCATTTTCAATCGTATTAAGTAAAATATTATTTTGTTGGAAACAATCGAATCGGTGGAAGCACTCTCACGGTTAAGTGTTTAAATATATCATGCTAAAATTAGTGATTTAATGCATTAAATCCATTCTCACACACTATCATTGACATACTTCCGCAAATGGGACTTTCTTCGGAGAAATAGGAAGTAAGCTTGTTACTTCCTCAAACCAAGTAGAGCGAGGCCATATCAAAAGTTATTTCGACAAAACTAGCGCTAGAGGGTGCGCTAGACCAACGAATCCTTGAGGTCTTATCAAAGACATCTAAACAATATCCGTAACGTAATACCAGCATCAAACAACCGAAGGGAGCCATCATTACGGCGCGGTCATATTGACGACTCGCCTCGAATAGAGTTACTCGGCTCGCGCGTCGGATGACTTAAAAAGGATTGGCGTCGTAAGGAAATTAGATTGATTCTGGTAGAATTAATTTAACTCGGGTGGTCAGCTACGGACGAGTCCCTTCACCCCCGGCTTATTGAACCCGTTACAGGGGAGCCGGTGCCACTTTAATAAAGTGCGCACTTGACACAGGTGGTCATTTCTTTATGTGCAGTGATAAACTCGGCACTCTGAAGCACCCAAGAGCGCTTTTTACTTTGCCAACCTAACCAGAGTGACGGGAGAGGCACCATCCAGAAAACGTGCTCAGCTCGTCGAGAAAATGCGATTTAAGCAATAAAACAAAAAATGCTTATAAAACATAAACCAAACGTTGCAGGTGGTCATTTCTGCATGCGCAGTGATAAACCCGGCACTCTGAAGCACCCAAGAGCGCTTTTTACTAGAAATAGTGCTCAGCTCGTCGAGAAAATGCGCTCTAAGCAATACAATTAAAAATGCTCATAAAACATAAACCAAACGTTGCAGGTGGTCATTTCTTTATGTGCAGTGATAAACTCGGCACTCTGAAGCACCCAAGAGCGCTTTTTACTTTGCCAACCTAACCAGAGTGACGGGAGAGGCACCATCCACAAAACGTGCTCAGCTCGTCGAGAAAATGCGATTTAAGCAATAAAACTAAAAATGCTTATAAAACATAAACCAAAACGTTGCAGGTGGTCATTTCTGCATGCGCAGTGATAAACTGGGCACTCTGAAGCCCCCAAGAGCGCTTTTTACTATGCCAACCTAACCAGAGTGACGGGAGAGGCACCCATCCAGAAAACGTGCTCAGCTCGTCGAGAAAATGCGATTTAAGCAATAAAACAAAAAATGCTTATAAAACATAAACCAAACGTTGCAGGTGGTCATTTCTGCATGCGCAGTGATAAACCCGGCACTCTGAAGCACCCAAGAGCGCTTTTTACTAGAAATAGTGCTCAGCTCGTCGAGAAAATGCGCTCTAAGCAATACAATTAAAAATGCTCATAAAACATAAACCAAACGTGCAGGTGGTCATTTCTTTATGTGCAGTGATAAACTCGGCACTCTGAAGCACCCAAGAGCGCTTTTTACTTTGCCAACCTAACCAGAGTGACGGGAGAGGCACCATCCAGAAAACGTGCTCAGCTCGTCGAGAAAATGCGATTTAAGCAATAAAACTAAAAATGCTTATAAAACATAAACCAAACGTTGCAGGTGGTCATTTCTGCATGCGCAGTGATAAACTGGGCACTCTGAAGCCCCCAAGAGCGCTTTTTACTATTGCCAACCTAACCAGAGTGACGGGAGAGGCACCATCCAGAAAACGTGCTCAGCTCGTCGAGAAAATGCGATTTAAGCAATAAAACAAAAAATGCTTATAAAACATAAACCAAACGTTTGCAGGTGGTCATTTCTGGATGGTGCCTCGGCACTCTGAAGCACCCAAGAGCGCTTTTTACTAGAAATAGTGCTCAGCTCGTCGAGAAAATGCGCTCTAAGCAATACAATTAAAAATGCTCATAAAACATAAACCAAACGTTGCAGGTGGTCATTTCTTTATGTGCAGTGATAAACTCGGCACTCTGAAGCACCCAAGAGCGCTTTTTACTTTGCCAACCTAACCAGAGTGACGGGAGAGGCACCATCCAGAAAACGTGCTCAGCTCGTCGAGAAAATGCGATTTAAGCAATAAAACTAAAAATGCTTATAAACATAAACCAAACGTTGCAGGTTGTCATTTCTTCATGCGCAGTGATAAACTCCGCACTCTGAAGGACCCAAGAGCGCTTTTTACTATGCCAACTTAACCACAGTGACGTGAGGCGACCGGGCGCGGACGCTAACTCACGCCCGGCAAGAGCGCTCGGAAGGCGGATAGGCTTTCACGGAAGCCCCGCCAGCAGGTCCGCGGGCCATTTAGGGTCCCATAAGTGACCGTGCGCGGTCTCTAACTCACGCCCGGCAGGAGTGCTCGGAGGGCGGATAGGCTTTCACGGAGGTACCGCCAGCCGGTCCGCGGGCTATTTAGGGTCCCATAACTGACCGGGCGCGGTCTCAAACCCACGCCCGGCAGGAGTGCTCGGAGGGCGGATAGGCATTCACGGAGGTCCCGCCAGCCGGTCCGCGGGCTATTTAGGGTCCCATAACTGACCGGGCGCGGTCTCAAACTCAGGCCCGGCAGGAGTGCTCGGAGGGCGGATAGGCATTCACGGAAGTCCCGCCAGCCGGTCCGCGGGCTATTTAGGGTCCCATAACTGACCGGGCGCGGTCTCAAACTCAGGCCCGGCAGGAGTGCTCGGAGGGCGGATAGGCATTCACGGAGGTCCCGCCAGCCGGTCCGCGGGCTATTTAGGGTCCCATAACTGACCGGGCGCGGTCTCTAACCCACGCCCGGCAGGAGTGCTCGGAGGGCGGATAGGCATTCACGGAGGTCCCGCCAGCCGGTCCGCGGGCCATTCAGGGTCCCATACATGACCGGGCGCGGTCTCTAACCCACGCCCGGCGGGAGTGCTCGGAGGGCGGATAGGCATCCACGGACGTCCCGCCAGCCGGTCCGCGGGCCATTCAGGGTCCCATACATGACCGGGCGCGGTCTCGAACTCAGGCCCGGCAGGAGTGCTCGGAGGGCGGATAGGCATTCACGGAGGTACCGCCAGCAGGTCCGCGGGCCATTTAGGGTCCCATAAGTGACCGGGCGCGGTCTCGAACTCACGCCCGGCAGGAGTGCTCGGAGGGCGGATAGGCTTTCACGGTGGTACCGCCAGCCGGTCCGCGGGCCATTTAGGGTCCCATAAGTGACCGGGCGCGGTCTCTAACCCACGCCCGGCAGGAGTGCTCGGAGGGCGGACAGGCTTTCACGGAGCTCCCGCCAGCCGGTCCGCGGGCCATTTAGGGTCCCATAAGTGACCGGGCGCGGTCTCGAACTCACGCCCGCAGGAGTGCTCGGAGGGCGGATAGGCTTTCACGGTGGTACCGCCAGCCGGTCCGCGGGCCATTTAGGGTCCCATAAGTGACCGGGCGCGGTCTCTAACTCAGGCCCGGCAGGAGTGCTCGGACGGCGGATAGGCATTCACGGAGGTACCGCCAGCCGGTCCGCGGGCCAATTAGGGTCCCATAAGTGACCGGGCGCGGTCTCTAACCCACGCCCGGCAGGAGTGCTCGGAGGGCGGACAGGCTTTCACGGAGCTCCCGCCAGCCGGTCCGCGGGCCAAATAGGGTCCCATAAGGGACCGGGGGCGGACGCTAAACCACGCACTCAACTCGGCACTCTGAAGCACCCAAGAGCGCTTTTTACTAGAAAACGTGCTCAGCTCGTCGAGAAAATGCACTCTAAGCAATACAATTAAAAATGCTTATAAAACATAAACCAAACGTTGCAGGTGGTCATTTCTTCATGCGCAGTGATAAACTCGGCACTCTGAAGCACCCAAGAGCGCTTTTTACTTTGCCAACCTAACCAGAGTGACGGGAGAGGCACCATCCAGAAAACGTGCTCAGCTCGTCGAGAAAATTCGATTTAAGCAATAAAACTAAAAATGCTTATAAAACATAAACCAAACGTTGCAGGTGGTCATTTCTGCATGCGCAGTGATAAACTGGGCACTCTGAAGCCCCCAGAGCACTTTTACTATGCCAACCTAACCAGAGTGACGGGAGAGGCACCATCCAGAAAACGTGCTCAGCTCGTCGAGAAAATGCGATTTAAGCAATAAAACAAAAATGCTTATAAAACATAAACCAAACGTTGCAGGTGGTCATTTCTGCATGCGCAGTGATAACCCCGGCACTCTGAAGGACCCCAAGAGCGCTTTTTACTATGCCAACCTAACCAGAGTGACGGGAGAGGCACATCCAGCAAACGTTGCCTCAGCTCGTCTGAGAATGCGATTTGTAAGCAATAATACAACAAAATGCTTCTTAAAACCATAATCCAAACGTTGCAATGGTGGTCATTTCTGCATGCGCAGTGATAAACCCGGCACTCTGAAGCACCCAAGAGCGCTTTTTACTAGAAATAGTGCTCAGCTCGTCGAGAAAATGCGCTCTAAGCAATACAATTAAAAATGCTCATAAACATAAACCAAACGTTGCAGGTGGTCATTTCTTTATGTGCAGTGATAAACTCGGCACTGTGAAGCACCCAAGAGCGCTTTTTACTTTGCCAACCTAACCAGAGTGACGGGAGAGGCACCATCCAGAAAACGTGCTCAGCTCGTCGAGAAAATGCGATTTAAGCAATACAATTAAAAATGCTCATAAAACATAAACCAAACGTTGCAGGTGGTCATTTCTTTATGTGCAGTGATAAACTCGGCACTCTGAAGCACCCAAGAGCGCTTTTTACTTTGCCAACCTAACCAGAGTGACGGGAGAGGCACCATCCAGAAAACGTGCTCAGCTCGTCGAGAAAATGCACTCTAAGCAATACAATTAAAAATGCTTATAAAACATAAACCAAACGTTGCAGGTGTCATTTCTGCATGCGCAGTGATAAACTGGGCACTCTGAAGCCCCCAAGAGCGCTTTTTACTATGCCAACCTAACCAGAGTGACGGGAGAGGCACCATCCAGAAAACGTGCTCAGCTCGTCGAGAAAATGCGATTTAAGCAATAAAACAAAAAATGCTTATAAAACATAAACCAAACGTTGCAGGTGGTCATTTCTGCATGCGCAGTGATAAACCCGGCACTCTGAAGCACCCAAGAGCGCTTTTTACTAGAACTAGTGCTCAGCTCGTCGAGAAAATGCGCTCTAAGCAATACAATTAAAAATGCTCATAAAACATAAACCAAACGTTGCAGGTGGTCATTTCTTATGTGCAGTGATAAACTCGGCACTCTGAAGCACCCAAGAGCGCTTTTACTTTGCCAACTAACCAGAGTGACGGGAGAGGCACCATCCAGAAAACGTGCTCAAGCTCGTCGAGAAAATGCGATTTAAGCAATAAAACTAAAAATGCTTATAAAACATAAACCAACGTTGCAGGTGGTCATTTCTGCATGCGCAGTGATAAACTGGGCACTCTGAAGCCCCCAAGAGCGCTTTTTAATATGCCAACCTAACCAGAGTGACGGAGAGGCACCATCCAGAA